>NW_027062791.1:0-111328 GCF_032884065.1 Artemia franciscana | reverse complement strand
CAGGGGAAATTGTGCACTAGAAGGCAGAGGCGCAATTTAGGCCAAATCTTGGGATGGGAATAAACTCCATCTGCCCCCCCCCCAATTTAGTTTGTGCTGCGTAAGAAAAAATGCAGGTTTTTGCAGTACATTGATCGAATATCCTAAGTAAAAATGTGTTTCCAGCACCCGTGTGTTGCTTGGAAATGTACTGTAAAAGGATGTGGAACTCTGACCTCTAAGATTAATTATAACAACGAAGATTACAATCAATGAGGTTAAGTTATTAAACTGAAAGAGGAAAATTCAACCAGACTACAGGATGACCTTCCTCAGTAAGAAACTTTCTTATTTAAGTAAAAAATACGTCGGTGAAAGTATCTTCATTGTTATGCTGAGGATTGTAACCAAAATCTCGGTTTTCCTTCAGCGGAAATCTTTTAGATCAAATATATTTACAAAAAGCAAAAACATAACAAGAGAAAAAAAAATATTACAACACTCAAGGTAACAAGGGGAACCCCCGAGGGGTTGTTAATTTGGAAAAATTAGAAGAATTGAGGTATTTTAACTTAAGAACGGGTGACCGTATCTTAATGAAGTTTGATATTTAGAAGGAACTCAGGTTTCAGAGCTCTTATTTCAAATCCTGACCAGATATATTGACACTGGAGGGAGCTGAAGGGGGAAACTGCAAATCTTGGAAAACACTTATAAATGTTTGATATACGTGATTCACGTAACTGGACTGGATCCACTCTCTTTGGGGGAGTTTGGGGGTGGGTTTCAATGCCTTGGCGAGTTTGGTGCTTCTGGACGTGCTAGGACGATGAAAGTTGGTAGGCGTATCAGGGAGCTGCACAAATTGACTTGATAAAATCGTTTTCCCCGATTCAACCATCTCGGGGGCTGAAGGAAGAGGAAAAATTAGACAAATTGAGGTACTTTTAACTTACAAGTGGGTGATCGGATCTTAATGAATTTTGATATTTAGAAGGACCTCGTGACTCAGAGCTCTGATTTCTCTTATAAAGTAATCTATTGATTCTTATAATTTTGCCAGAGCTCCTATCATATGAGCTCTTGGCTCTTCCGACCTCGTCTCAAGTGCCATATGAGCTCTTAGCTCTTGCTTAGTTTTCTTTTAGTTTTTTTTCAGTTTTTTTATAGAAGATAGTTTTTAATTATTTTTAGTTAGTTTTTTTTATATATTGACGTCATACTTAGTGACAGACAGACGGACAGTACATTTTTATTTATATCGATTTACATGTAATCCATCAAAGAGCCCTGAATCCTCTGGATACGACGTTAATTGCTTTCTTCCGTTATGTCAAATTGATTTTTTTGCAAAGAAAATTCTGTATTCTGAAGGGCCTAGCGTATTACACGTGGAATGCTAATAAAAAATCATTTGAACGGCGAAAACGGGGTGAGTCAGTCTACGGCCAACCTAACATCTTCAAAGAAACCACGATAGGAAGAATTTACACCATTCACTCCAATCAACATGAATGCTTCTTTTCTGCCTGCTTTTGGTTAATGTACTCGAGCCGACGTCCTTTGAGCATTTGAGAACTGTAAACGGGACTATATATGACACATATCGTAGTGCATGCCAAGCTCTTAATTTATTGGAGAACGACCAACACTGGGATAATTGCATCAATGACGTCTACGAAACGTCAACTCCACGTCAGATTCGTGCAAGGTTTGGAATCATATTAGGAACTTGCTCTCCTTCATCTCCTACAGAATTATAGGAGAAATGCAAATCGCGAATGGCCGAGGATATACTCCACCAAATATGGCTAGAGAGGTCAGATATGACCTTGGACTTTACAACAGAAATTTATAACTGCACTTTAGTTATGATTGAAGATTTGTACTTATGTGTAGCAAACAAACTTCTCAAGCATTTGGGAATGCCTTCACATAATCGCACTGCTGCTATTTCTACATGTGTAAATTGGATCGTAAACAAAGTTACAACACGATTTATCTATTGTCGTATGTAAAGCAAATATTTATAAGTTAACGTCTGAACAAAAAGGCATTTATGATGAGATAATGCATTGTGTCGATAACCAAGTTGGAGAAATGTACTTCTTGGTTGCACCCGGAGGTACTGGTAAGAAATGTCTAATTAGATTTCTTCTGGCATCAATTCGATCCAAAAATGACATAACGTTGGCCCTTGCATCGTCCGGAATAGCCACAACGTTGCTGGCTGGTGAGAGAACAGCTCATTCCGCTTTGAAATTGCCTCTGATTATGCAATCTACAGAAACTCCTATGTGCAACATTTCCAAATCATCTGGGATGGGTTAAGTATTGCAGCGATGCAAACTTTTTGTTTGGGACGAGTGCACAATGGCGCACGAAAAAATCTTTCGAGGCTCGCAGGCTATCATTGCAAGATCTGCGAGGAAAATCTAAACCCTTTGGCAGCATATTAATATTACTTTCGGGAGAAATCAGGCAAACATTACCTATTATTTCTGGATCAACACCTGTGGATGAAATAAATGCTTGCCTGAAAATTCTTATTTATGGGCACAGGTGAATACATTAAAATTAACTATAAATACGAGTTTTCGCTTGCAAAACGTTCACTCTGGTAAAACATTTTCAGATCAATTGCGGACAATTGAAAACAGAGTGTTCCCAGTTGACTCAATTTCAGGACGTATGCAACTGCCTCCTGAATTCTGTAATCTAGTGACGTCAAAAAAAAATTTGTTGAATAGGTATTTCCGAATATTCTAACCAATTGTAAAAATCATACATGGGTAATTGAACGAGCGATTCTGGCAGCCAAGAACAAAGACGTCCACGACATCAACAATACTATTCTGACCAAGATTCAAGACCAGGCAGTCATTTACAAGTCAGTCGACACAGTTCTGGAATCAAATGAAGCGGCTAACTGTCTATCAGATTTTTTAAATTCTCTGGATCTCCTAGGGTTTTCACCACATTTTCTACAGCTAAAAAAGGCGTACCAATAATACTGTTGCGAAATATTAACCAACCAAAGCTTTACAATTGCACGCGACTTGTCGTAATAAAAGCCAATGGAAAACGTAATAGAGGCAACAATCTTGACAGGGCCTTCTGAGGGTGAGGCTGTTCTTATTCCTCGCATTCCTATGATTCCAACGGATCTGCCTCTTCAATTTAAAAGGTAGCAATTCCCAATTCGATTAGTGTTTGCAATCGCCATCAACAAAGCTCAAGGGCAATAATTAGAAAATTGCGGTATTGATCTTAATACGGATCGTTTTTCCCATAGATAATTATATGTTGCATGTTAGAGTTGGTAAACCGAACAATCTAGATATGGGCACAGACAATGGGACAGCGACGAATGCTTTATATCCACAAGTTTTACGCAGTTAAAATTAGCACCTTGCATACGTGTTGCTTTGGGGGGGGGGTGGTAGGCTTGCGGCTCAGAGAGAAATTACCAAAAGAAAGCGTTTCGTATTATTACAAGAGAAACGCGAAACCTTGCTTGCGGCTAAAAGAGAAAGTAAAAAAAGAATGCGTGTCGAGGAATTACCTGAGTATATCAGAAAAATTACCAGTTGTGTATCCACAACTTTTACGCAGTTAAAAATTGGCACCTTGTACACGTGTTGCTGGGGTGCGTTCTGGAAAAGAAACTAAAAAATAAAGACGAAAAATTAAATAAAAAAGGAGAAAAAAACTAAAAAAAAGGTAAACAACTAAAAAAACTAAAAAGAGAAAAAGAAAAAAAAAAAAAAACAAAAAAAAACAAAAAAAAGAAAAAAACTAAAAAAGAAAAAAAAGGAAACAAAAATTAAATTAAAAAACAAGGGATTACAAGAATTCAAAAACCTTAAAAAAGCAAACCAAAACTTTAAAGCTTAGTAGATATCATTGTTAGAAATTGGGCTTGCTTAAATAATTAAATATCTTTGAAAAAACTGCAATAGAACACAAGGGACAATGAGAATCCATGTGTAGGAGCCTGCCACGTGCCGTGCTGGGGCCTGGCGGCGAAGCCACAGGGACCCAGCTGGTATTTGATATTCATCTATATACTTTTCCGTATTGTACATTCACGGCTCTTTAATTAGAATAATAAAAGAACGGGGAATGTACGTTATTTATGTCGTTCATATAATATTAAATTTTATTTAAACCCTCTTAAAGGGGTGACTATGATAACGTAGAGATTTTAATTTATATTTATCGTGGAAGATTTGGTGTTTCAGGATAAATAAAATCTTTATTTCATTTAATACAACCCTCCTAATAGTGTCAAAAATTTTAATAGAGTTATAAACTTATTTGTAGTATCTTTTGTCCTAACACTGGGAGCTAGGACCAGAAAAAAATACTGCGGTTAAGTTTACATCATCTTGTTATATGTACATATAATTTAAAATTATTCTCCTCATTTAATGTGATTACGATGACGTTCTGTATACGTAAATTGATTTCAAATTTTCGGTTCAAATACCCCTAAAATCAGCTTAAAAGTTACGTTTAAGAAACTCTGTGACCCTCTTGTTCACGATTAATGGGGGGGCTTCTTGATATTAGCTCGAAAATAGCCTTTTTCCGAATTTTGCCTTAAACTATGTAAACAGTAAAATTGAAGCCCCTCCTCCCCCAATTTCACTCCAAAAAAGTTGTGAAATCCAATATTTTGCCTCGTTTTCAATAAGAAGACTCAAAAAAGCAGATTGTTGGTCTCGACCCTGTTTCATTACAAGGGGTACTTATCGATTAGAGAAAATTGAATATTTCTTTTAGTCTATTTGTTATTTACTATTGAAATGACACATACTTAATTTTTATAATGAACCTATAAGAAAAACTCCCTCCCTCGATACGCTTCATAGCTGAAACGTACTCTCGTTTGAGGGGGGAGTGCTTCTTAATGTTAAAGAGTAAGCTAAGATAAGCTACTGGGCTCATACCCCAATCACAAAGCAATCTCTCTTTAAATGATTAAGTGGTTATGCCTAGTTTTTCCTTCTATTCTTACAGTATCGTCCCACTCTTGGCTAGGTCTGTGACTTGGAATAGAGATAAATTCTTTGAGTTTCAGTTCTATTATGATTGAAGTGAGAAAGGAAAATAATTTTAATTTTTAATTCAATCAATCGCCTCAGTCATCTATTTAGCAAATATTCTAAATCAGTCATTTTCAATTTTAATCCCTCTTGCTTTACTGATTAAGGTTGTTGCAGCCCCGTTCCATATATGATTGGTAAGCATTTCTAAGCCTTTATCCTCATCTTTACAAAGGGGACATTCTTATCACCTATCAGGACCAACTGTCATTTTTTTCGAACATTTTTTGCCTAGTCTGGATTGGAAGACAGTTCCCCCTAAGCGGAATCCAACGACGTAGAATCATTTAAATTTAAAATAAACCTCCTCTCCAAACTAGGTTTTACTTGGTAATAACGTTGTAGACTTGTAAAATCTAAAACCAGCCCTTGGCAATGCTGAATTTCCTGACTCTCTAATAAAATTGTACCTGGCTTTCTAAATGTGTTGGTATATCACTAGAACAAAGACCATTATTCCATAAGTATGGCATTCCTACTTTTTCTAGTAATGATTTGATTAGGGATGGCCACGAGGTTTTTAAACCACCTTTCAACATCTGATCATATGCTGTTCTTACTAGTCTATCTTCATTACTCTTTGCTAACTTCAACCAGAATCTAAGCATTAAAATATACATACGTAGCTTTAAAGAAAACAGGCCCATATCACCTTTCAGAATCTGCGAATGAGTTGTCTGATATAGACCAAACATTCTTTTATAATACTGGAGCTAAAGGGACTCCAGTTGCTGCACCGTTTCTCCACCCCATATCTCCGCTCCATATTCTATCATGGGTAAAATTTTTGTATTAAATATTCTTTTATGCATTTTCAGGTTTTTAATCCCCATTGTCGTCAGGCTTCTAAAAATTGCAGACATGGCCACTCTACCTCTCTTAATTATTCCATGAACATGACTCTTTAGGCTTCCATCTTCAGATAAGATAAAGCCAAATATTTTATTCTTTTACTTATAATTAGTTCCTTATTTTTAAATTTAAATGTATACTTTTCTCGGCCACCTACACTCCTTTTTCTACAAAATAATAACTTCGCTCTTTTCAGTATTGAGTCTCAATTTTTTATCTGCAAATATTCTTCTATGAGATTCAAAAGCGTCTGTAGATCTTGCGGTTTATTAGCCACCAAGGCAATAGCATCTGCAAATATTCAAAGAGATAGTTTTTGAGTCACTAGGCTAACTTTCGGAGCCCATCTATTCCCTAGAAAGTTAACAACATCATTAATAAAAATATTAAACAACTTAGGTGAAAGGGTGCTGCCCTGTTTTACTCCCAGCTTAACATCAAAAAGCTTCGAAAACCTATTACCAACTTGTACGATTCCACTCACACAAGTATACATGCTCACTATCAAACTAACAAATAAATGGGGAAGACCCATACTTAGCATGGCATCTTTCAATAACTCTCTGTCAACACTATCGAAAGCCTCATGGAGGTCCAGAAATCCCACATAAAGACAAGTTTTTCCCTTTCCATATCTATCTATTAATGTCCTTAAAATAAACACACTATCTGTCGTCCCATACCCTGTCCTGAAACCTTCTTGTTCCTCATGTATTAAATTATTTTGATTTAAGCAATTGGAAAGCCTGCTATTAAATGTTTTCACAAAAACCTTACTTAAAGCAGGGACAAGCGCAATTAAACGATAATTCTCATGAGCCTTCGGGTTTTTTCTCTTAAAAAGTGGTATAAACAATGATGTCTTCCAAGCGCTTGGCCATTGCCCTGACGTTAACATCTTATTATAAAGACAAACAATTATCGGCATTAAAATGGAAAGAAAATTCTTAAATAACTTTTTTGGTATATCATCACACCCGCAGCAGTCCCATCTCTTAAATTCTTAAATACCAACTGAATTTCTTGGCCATTCACATCCCCCACTAAGTCATAGTCCATCGCTGGGGTATGCGTTACCTCCTGAAGATCTACACAATCACCTTCTAAATTTTTTAGGTAGTCAGGCGCTAAATCAGGTTCCGGAACAACCTGGGAATTAACTTTTGCCTTTCAGCTATCATTCCTTATATAGCCCTAAAACTTCTTAGAATCTTTATTTCTAAAATCCTCAGCAATGTCCAGTTTCTTCCTATTCTCATATTCTTTTTTTTTATTAAACTTTTATATTCTTTTCTTTTATCTTTATATTTAGCCAATCTCAAACTTTGATCTTACACGCTTTCACATTCATTCAAACGATTTAATAGATATTTCACTTCATCTTTCATTAGCTTGCAATCCAAATCAAAATACCACTCATTCTTTCTTAATCTTTTTTTGGTCAGGCCTGCATAATTACACCATGTACATCTTTTTCATTGTCTTCTAACGCTTTCAACTTACTTTTTACATGCGACTCCAAGAGCTCCCTTTTTAATGCCTCAATATATTTATCTGTTAAATCATTTCTAATTCGTTTTTCTAAACCTATTTTCCTATACTCCACATTGTAAAACTTTCTTACTCGTAGACCGTGGTCCAGAAACTGCCCAGCCTTCACCTCAAGCTTAATAGCTCTATGATCAGATCCAACTAAATCTAATACTCCCATATTAATTGATTCAGGTACAAACTACGTAATGATTAGCTCAAAATCTACGACACTTGGAGTTGGGCCCAAAAGGCAAGTAAACTCGCCCCTACCCTTATGATTCCCAAAACTACCATTCGCAATCATCAGACCATGTTCCCCACAAAATGCAAAGATCTATCTTCCCTATATATTTATTTTCTTTCTTCTTCCTGGTTGCTTCGTGGGATACTACAACAAATCGGGACAAAATCACCTAAATCTGGGATCAACAGATCCGGGATCTCAGCCTCCATGCTTGTATAAGCATTGAAATCCCACATCAACACGCACTCCAAATCTCTATAACTTTCTTGTATTAACGATAATTCTTCTTCTAAAATTTCCCAAATATTTTTCGATTATACGAACTATTCTTTGGAGGTATATACACTACTCCCAAAAATAATTGCTTCCCACATTTTAAATAAATAGACAGCCAAATCAAGTTTTCAGATCTACTATTAATTCTCTCATAACCTTCAATAGCAGATCCTTTAACCAAAACCAAAATGCCACCATAATGCCTATTATTTCTTGATACATTACACACGATCTGTTCTACCAAATACCCGGGGAGAGGTGATATAGGAGAGTAACCATTCTATGTTTCAATAAGCGAAATCACATCAAACAAAAATAAATCGTCACATAAATAGGTCAACATATCACGTAATCCTTGTATGTTCCAGGGCACTAGACTCAGTATATGGCTCTCTATTTCCTATTTTCATGCCTTCTGTTAGCAAATTAACATCACTAGCCTTTGGTTGAAATTGCTCGTTTCTAGTCTTAATCGGGGAAAAGGCAATATGATAATACTCACGACAGCGGTTATTCATATTCGTTGACACACTTTGGTGTTTATTGTCATAGAAATCACGTGTAAAACCATCATGATGCCTTTTTTTAAGCTTCTTTCTTGGCGAATGGCATCCTTTTGGTGCTATATTACGAGTACCTGGTCGATGCAGGTCACTAGGGCTAACAATAGCACTAGCAGGCCTTTTAGCTATCGATACTGCCTGAGGAGTGCTGGTCGATGGTACCAATGTCTCAGTATCACTATCACTGGCATCACTAACTAGCGTCATCGGAATATGATCGGGATCATGTGGGAGCCTAGCAATAAGGGGTGGACTATGATTTTGTACTGGCTTCAAATTACGGTTTAATCTCGACTATTGAATTCGGCCTTGGATAAACAATTTTTCACCTCGTAACTTTGTATCACAGCCGTCATTTTGCGCAAGAGTCAACTTTTCCTTTAAATGTTAACGAGCCTCCCTTTGCACAGCTGTGTAATCCGGAGCCATCAACAGGATTTTGTACCGGCTTCAAATTACGTTTAATCTCGACTATTGAATTTCCTTCGAACCTGAATATCCGGCCTTGGATAAACAATTTTTCACCTCTTAACCTTACATCACGGCCGTCATTTTGTGCAATAGTCAACATTTCTTTTGAATATTAACAAGCCTCCCTTCGCACAGCTGTGTAATCCGGAGCCACCGATAGACCAAACCTTCTTAATATGGAGCTATTTCTTAAAATATAGTCTCTGATTTCCACCGAGTTTAGCTTTACTACTATCGGCCCCGATTTCAATCTAAAAGTGAGAGAACGCACAGTACGGTTTAATAGTCCCGTTATTTCTTGCTTCAGAGTATAATCCAAGATGTTGAAGAGCATAATTGTAGAAGATTAAATTCGTTCTTTTCTGTTCTACTTTGAGATGGTTGGCTCGTTCATAAGAGACTGTTAGGTTAGATTTCACATTTTCCAGCTCTCTTTTAAATTCTTCATTTGTCTTAGAATTGTTAGATAATTGCGTAATACTGCTACTTAACTGTACTTGTATGGAATCAATATTATCCGAAAGTTCAGGAATCGTATTAACTTTCTGCTAAGGCGCCGGTAATAAATCCAGTTTAAAATTTATTTCTTGCAAGAACTGGGTACTTTGTATTTTATCGACCTCTCGTTTTTGGTCTGCCATTTACACCCTTATAAATTTATCAATGTGCAAAATGTAACTGCAAAATTACTCCTTGATTTGATCCATTATCGCCACTTAGCAATAAGACTTTTTTTTCACTATTCAAAAAACCATAATATTACCTCAAAGCCACACAGGTGAAAAACGATATTTTATCTTGGTTTAACTAGTTGGTTACACAATCTGTCTAAATTTAAGCATGGATTTTATCCAAAAGAAATAAAAGACTGGTTTTGTTGTTAACTCCTTGAACTCTGAATGAAAAAATATCTAACCCGCTTATCGAACGAAGAAGAGGGTTATGTATTCATTTACTTGGTTGCGAGGCTATTGAATGTTATAACATAATTGAACGTTCTTATAGGCTTAGTTTGGGGAAGATGTGTTTTTGGGAATCTTACAGTATGGTGTTTGGTATCGAACAGACCTTTAGTAACTAATAAAAACGACCTAAGACTTGCAGGGTAAAAATGGTCAAGAAATACAATGTACAAGCATAATTCAGATACAGAATCAACATATTAACCCAAAGAATCAAAGGCTAGCTGAGGCAAAACAGCTTTCAAAAGTTTATTATAAAAATGAGATTTAGGAGTACGTTTAGCCTTTTATTCTGTTCAAGAAATCAGTATTTGTCTCTGCTGTGATTATTATTTCAGTTTTTTTAAATGACTTGCTTCACAGTTTTTTTTTGTTTGTTTTTTTTTGTTCTGATATACTTGGATAAAAAAATGAATATTAATATTTTTACTATAATATACCACAATTCATTTTTCGTATCCAGCAACCTGAAATAGTTCCAACCAAGTAAACTCTACAAAATATGTCCTGGTAGTTGACTTCCTTGAGCAAAGCCACGTCGTAGACTCGTCCTGCTTAATGTAATTGAGGTTATTCTCATTCTTCTAGTCTGTGTAACTCCGGTAATGGTTATCTATGTAGTAGAGTTTAACATTTCAAAATTTCATGGAAAAATCATTCATTTATAGCTAAATAGTTGAGCTAGGGGCTTCAAAAAGGTTTTACGGGAAAATATCTTAATTTTACAAGGCCAGTGAACCTTACAGCAGAATGCCGGCATGGTCAAAAGTTCTGCTGGTGGTAATATATATAATATTTTTATATTGTGTAATATATTGGTGTAATGGTGTAATATAATTGGAAGGATAAGAAGGGATATTGGTGTAATATAATTGGTGTAATGGTATATTGGTGTAATATGTTGTGTTATATTGGTAATATATATAATGTTTTATATTGTAATATTTTTATATTGTATATTTTTATATTGTAATAGTTTTATATTGTGGTGGTAAATATATATAAAAATATTTTTTGGGTGACGTGTCGCTGATTTTTGTCACAGCTTTTTACTCCACTGCAACAGGAAAAATGTTATTGAACCAGCTTTTCTGGTTAAAAAAAAATATAAAAATACGTATCTACAGTAAAAGAAAATCACATTTTTATTTTCTGTGATTCTATGGAATAATTGCCTTAACACTTTAGCTTATCGTTTTACGACCAAAAAATATCTAAGAGAATCCATAACAGGAGGAGACTTATTATTCTATAATTAACTTAAACTTACTTTACTTAATGAAAAACAGCAACCACAGCATTGATAGGCTGGAAAGGAAATACAAAAGTCTAAAAATAGAGATTCAAAGTAAAACAAAACCCAAGCTTGGAATTTAGATAGATTATTTTACTAAAATGTTGCGAGAGAAGGAACCGATCATGCATACAACACAAACTCTAAATATGATAACGATGTTTTCTATGTTTATTCTATAAGTCAATGAAGACCAATTCATCAAAGAAAATTACCTTACTCGGTCTCTGTCGTAATTAAAACTCGGTCTCGTTGGTGACGCCACTTATTATGGGAACGTTTCAGAAAATTCACTCCAAGCAAGGACTCTAGAACACCATATAAAACGCAATAATACTGAACACCCAATAATTGGAACACAAAAGTACTCTGTAATGGGGGGGGGGTTACAACCACCTCATGTTTCTCAATTTCATTTACTCACAGTTGAAGTCTAGTAATATAATTTTTTTGTTCTTTTGGTCTTATGCAGCGTTGCAATTAATTATTTGGTAATAAAAAAAATGAAGAGAAAAACATAACAAAAATAAAAAAGAAAAGAACTGCTTCCTACTTTAGCAATCAAACAGTTCGTTATAACGAACTGTAATAAGTAGCGACCCGGCTCAATAGTAACCAAAACTCTAAAAAATGAAATTTGATACCAATAGTTACATCAAAAGAATCGCAGTTTAATGTTGATTTTAAATATATAAGTTTCATCAAGATTAGTCGTACCCATCAAAAGTTATGAGCCTGAGAAAATTTGCCTTATTTTAGAAAATAGGGGAAAACACCCCCTAAAAGTCATACGATCTTAACAAAAACCACACCATCAGGTTCAGCGTATCAGAGAACCCTTTTCTAGAAGTTTCAAGCCCCTATCTACAAAAATGTGGTATTTCACATTTTTGCCAGAAGACAAATCACGGATGCTTGTTTATTTGTTGTTTTTTTTTCCCCAGGGGTGATCGTATCGACTCAGTGGTCCTAGAATGTCGCAAAAGGGCTCATTCTAACGAAAATTAAAAGTTCTAGTGCCCTTTTTTGTGACCAAAAAAATTGGAGGGCACTTAGGCCCCCTCCCACGCTCATTTCTTCCCCAAAGTCACCAGATCAAAATTCTGAGATAGCCATTTTATTCACCATAGTCGAAAAACCTAATAACTATGTCTTTGGGGACGACTTACTCCCCCGCAGTCCCCATGGGAGGGGCTGCAAGTTACAAACTTTGACCTGTTTTTACATATAGTAATGGTTACTGGGAAGTGTACAGACGTTTTCAGGGGAATTTTTTGGTTTGGGGGAGAGTCGAAGAGGGGAGGGGGTTACAAGGAAGGATATTTCTATGGAGGAGCTTCTCATGGGGGAAGAGACTTTCAATGGAGGGGGCGCAGGATTTTCTAGCATTATTTAAGAAAACAATGAAAAATAAATATGAAAAGTTTTTTCTACTGAAACTGAGGAGCAGCATTAAAACTTAAATCGAACAAAAATTATTACGCATATGAGGGGTCGACCTCCTTGTAATACCTCGCTCTTTACGCTAAAGTATTTTTTTAGTAATTTCAACCATTTATTCTACGGCCTTTGTGATTCAGGGGTCATTCTTAAGGATTTGGGACAAAATTTAAGCTTTAGTGTAAAGAGCGAGGTATCGACGAAGGGTGAGCCCCCTCATATACGCAATAAAAACATACGTAAAAAAAACTACGTAAGTTAATTCTTAAGTTACGGATATTTTTTACCTATGAAAACGTTCGTAAAAAATTAAAAGTTATAGTTGACTTTTTAAGTAATCAAAAATTGGAGGGCAACTAGGCCTCCTCCCTCGCTCCTTTTTCTCAAAATCTTCCGATTAAAAGTATGAAAAAGCCATTTAGCCCCAAAATATTAGTGTGCAAATTTCGTTTTAATTATTCATGTGCGGAGAGCCAAGATCAAAACATGCATTAATTCAAAAACATCTAGAAATTAAACAAACAAAACCAAAGTTTTTTAAATGAAAGTAAGGAGAGAGATTAAAACTTAAAACGAACAGAAATTACTCCGTATATGAAAGGGGCTTTTCTTCCTCAGCGTCCCGCTCTTTACGCTGAAGTATTTAACTGTTTGAAAATGTAGAGTTAAGAAAAAGAGTTAAAAGAGACCTTAGCGTAAAGAGCGGGGCGCTGAGGAGGAAAAGCCCCTTTCATATACGGAGTAATTTCTGTTCGTTTTAAGTTTTAATCTCGCTCCTTACTTTTGTAACATTCTGACTTACCTTTTCTATTCCAGTTGACCTGGGTTCTAGAAGTATTGAATAAACGTCTTACGAATGAACCGACTTTTTACATGGTGTCAGAGCCCCTCTAAATGTCATGGAAGCCAACGTACCATACCCCACAATGGACTGGTCAAGCGACAACCTCAAAGAGGCATGGTCGAGATTCCAAACACATGCAACCCTCATATTCCAAGGACCCCTTAGTGGAAAGACTGAAAAAATCCAGTGTGCGTTCTTGCTGATCTGGCTAGGAGAAAAGGGGAGAGACATTTTCAGTACATTTACAATATCTGCTGAAGAAACAGACAAAATCGGAGGATACATATCCAAATTCAGTGAATATTTCAGCCCCCAGTCAAACACGGTGTTCTCAAGATACCTCTTTCACAAAAGAGACCAACTCGATGGTGAAACAATCGATCAGTACATCACAGAATTAAAGTTATTAGCTCGGGAATGTGAATACTCCACAACAGACTTGAAAGAGGAAATGATAAGAGACAGACTTGTATGTGGTATCTCCTCAGCGAGAGTCAGAGGGAAGCTCCTACAGGCAGGTTCAAATCTGACCATGTCACAAGCAGTTACTATATCGAGGGCACATGTAGAAACCCAGGTGCAACTTAGAACAATGTCGCAACCTGGCTCGAGTAGCATCCACGGAGGCCAGGATGCATACATTAAACAAGAAGTTGACTTCATTCGAAAAGGCAAGAAGACGAACCAGAGTGCACAAGCTTATAAACAATGTTATTTCTGTGGCGGAGAGTACTCCCCCCTGCACAAATGCCCAGCCAAAGGAAAAGCGTGTAGCAATTGCGACAAGCTAAATAATTTTACGAAAGTTTGCAAAAGCAACAGAAAAACAGTAAACCTCATAAAACAGGAAGCATGTCGAAATAAAGACGATGATCTCTTTATCGATACAGTGAACATTATTGATTCTGTTAACATGGACAAAGGTGAGGACCAACCCTATGTGAAGCTTATGGTGAATGGACAAGCCAGAATCACTTTTAAAATCGACACTGGCCCCCAAGTAAACATCATTCCAGAAAGGAATTTCAAGACCCTCAAGCCAAAGCCTGTAGTACGTGAAACACTACAGATTCTTACTAGTTTTGGCGGCCAGAAAATACCTACGCTTGGAGTCTGCAAACTGACATGTACATACACAAACGGCAGCAGTGAAACTCAGCCCTTCTTCATTGTAAAAGGTGCCCCCGTACCAATCCTTGGCTTCGATACTAGCAGGAAACACAACTTAGTCAAGCTGGTCCTCACAGTCGAGAGCACAAAGGTCCAGAAATCAACTCCATTTGTCGAAGGAAAGTGCCACATTACTCTGAAAGAAGGAGCTGAACCAAAAGCAGTACCAGCTAGACGCGTCCCGATATCCCTCCAAGACAGCTTTAAGAAGGAACTCGATAGGATGGAAAGCCTTGGGGTCATAGAAAAAGTCTCCCACCCCACAGATTGGGTCAACGCTGCAGTTGTAATTGAAAAGCCTGACAAGAGTCTTCGGGTCTGCATCGACCCCCACGACTTGAATATGGCCATCAAACGACCCCATCATCCAATGCCTACATTCGACGAAGCTGTTTTGAAACATGCCGGCGCTAAGTACTTCACAAAACTTGACGCTCGCCATGGATATTGGTCGCTTGAACTTGACGAGGAGTCGTCCGAATTAACAACGTTCAACACATCATATGGCCGATACAACTTCAAACGGATGCCGTTCGGCCTAATCTCGGTGCAAGACGAATTCCAGCACCGCATGGAGGAGGCCTTTGAAGGTATCAAAGGTTTTTCAGTCATAGTGGATGACATCAGTATATCCGGCCGAACCGATGAAGAGCACGATTCTAATGTGCGCAGCGCGCTTATAAGAGCCCGCAAGAAATGCGTGAAGCTCAACCTTCAAAAATGCGTGTTCAAAAGTGATAGCATCCCATACTTTGGACACATAATATCGGAAGCTGGCATCCATCCAGATCCACGGAAGGTTCGAGCACTAAAGGAAATGCGCATCCTATCGACTAAAGATGAGCTTCAGACCGTCTTGGGAATGATGAACTATTTGGCAAGGTATATACCCAATCTTTCCTCACTGAACCAACCACTTCGCGAACTGGTAAACCAGCGAGAGTTCAAGTGGGAAGAAGAGCACAACTCGGCATTCACAAACATCAAAGAATCGATTTGTGACTCATTATCATTCCTTGATCCTACATCAGGAAACATCGAGCTCCAAGTCGATGCTTCGAAGTTCGGCCTTGGGGCTACCATTCTTCAGAATGGAAAAACTGTATCCTTTGCATCGAGATCGCTTAATCGGACCGAGCAGAATTATTCACAGATAGAAAAAGAATTATACACTATCCTCTTCGGCTGCCTGCATTATCATCAGTACCTGTTTGGCCAGAAATTCATCGTTGTGTCCGACCACAAACCTCTGCAAGTCGTCCTAAACTGCCCAATTTCGAAGTCGTCACCTAGGCTGCAGTGGATGTTACTGAAAATCCAGCCATATGATTTTACAGTGATATTTCGCCTTGGTAAAGAAATTTCTGTTGCCGACGCCCTATCCCTTTTATATCTCCCTGAAGAGGATACAGAAACGCAAATGGAGATCGAAGCGTACGTGCACTCTGTGATGACGCTTCTCCCAATAAGCCCGAACAGGCTTAAAAAGCTAAAAGAAAAGACAGCAGCTGATCATCAATTGGTTGAGCTCACTAAGACTATCGAAAAGGGCTGGCCCGAATCTAAAAGGTCCGTCCCCACAAACATACTCCCATTTTGGAACGTCAGACACGAGTTAACAGTCATAGACCAGATCATATTGAAAGGCGATCGTTTGGTCATTCCAAAAAATTCCCGCAAGAACATCCTAGACCGCATCCATTCATCACACCTCGGAATTGAAAAGACTAAGCAACGAGCTCACTCTATTGTGTTCTGGCCAGGTATGACAAAGGATGTTGAAGAACATATCAGACACTGCTATGCGTGTACCAAATATCAGAACTCGAATCAAAAGGAGCCGTTGTTACCTCATAATATCCCTTGCCTACCTTGGGAGAAGATCGGTTGTGATCTGTTCCACAAGAGTGGAAAATATTACCTCATCACCGTCGACTACTACAGCCGGTTTTTCGAGGTTGATAGAGGCGGTAGCTGTGCATACGCCCATCAAATCGTATCATGTTTGAAGAAACAATTTGCGCGGTATGGAATCCCTAGCGTCCTCGTCTCCGATAATGATCCGCAATTCACATTAGCTCTATTTCAGAAGTTCATAAAAGACTGGGAAATAGCTCACAAGACTTCATTGCCAAACTTTCCGCAGTCAAACGGACTTGCGGAACGGACAGTACAAACAGCCAAAGATATCCTTACTAAGACTGATCTCACAGGAAACGATTTCGAGTTGACCATGCTAGAATACAGGAACACACCGGTCGATGGACTGGCTTTCCCAGCCCAGATGCTGATGAGCAGAAACTTGAGATCGATAGTTCCTTGCACTGGAGAACTACTGATCCAAAAAATTGTTCATCATGGCGAGTTCGTGCAGAACCGCAAAAAGCAACAATCACGCCAAAGGAAATACCACGACAGGCAGTCAAAAGAACTAAAACCCCTGCAAGTCGGCCAACCAATTCAAGCCGAAATCCAGGGTAAGACATGGCAGTCTGGCACAACCGTTAGAGCAGACAAGCATCCTAGATCATACATAATCAAGACGAACGAAGGAGGAACCTATCGGCGAAACAGGTGTCAGATAAAGGTGCTCTGCCATTCAAACAGGTCATCTGATGCTGCTGAAGCCCTGGAAACCCCACATAAACAATCTGCGGGAAACCCACAGGCCGAAGCTCTTACCTCGTCACCCATAACTATGTTTGCCGCTCTCACCCCTCCACCTAAAACGCCTGATGTAAACTCACGGCCGACTTCCCATGATCTTAGTCCAGCATTCCATACGCCAATACCTGTACCAAGCACAAGTCGCACGACCCACGCGGATCTACAGGGTGCTCCGTATTCAACCCGTTCAGGTCGATGCGTAGAGCCTGTAAAGAAACTTAACCTGTAAATGTAAAGAAGCCGTAGAGTGAGTGTAGTAGAGGTGAACTAAAGAAGTGATCCAAGTGCCTTATCGTATATGAAGTATGTATGAGAGTACGAAAAGTGCTAGAGAAGTGAGCCAAGCGCCTTCTCGTATTCTAAGAGTTAAGACCGCTAATCGTAGAGATGAATTAGAGAAGTGATCTAAGTGCCTTATCGTATTATGAAGTATGTATGAGAGAACGAAAAGTGTTAGAGAAGTGAGCCAAGCGCCTTCTCGTATGCTAAGAGTGAAGACCACTAATCGAAAGAATTGGTCTGGTGATGCATGCCCGATTAAAGTGGGGTGAATTGGTTATGGAATAGTGTTATTTGTTGGTAATA
The DNA here is from genome assembly GCF_032884065.1 of Artemia franciscana. Lineage (NCBI taxonomy): Eukaryota > Metazoa > Arthropoda > Branchiopoda > Anostraca > Artemiidae > Artemia > Artemia franciscana. The sequence goes on along the minus strand of NW_027062791.1, from coordinate 93,337 downwards.
TATAGTATGGTTTTTGTACCAGCTCACTAGTTTGGAAAAGAGGAAGCATATAACATTCTGACTTACCTTTTCTATTCCAGTTGACCTGGGTTCTACAAGTATTGAATAAACGTCTTCTTACGAATCAACCGACATTTTACACTTTCATTTAAAAAAAACTTGTTTTTTTGTTTAATTGAAATAAATAAGTACTTGAATAAGGTTGACTAATCGAATTAACTAAGATAAAGCAATATCCCAATAATCAACCAAATAAAAGCATCCAAATTCATGTAAAGTTATTACTGATAAATGTAATCCATTGTGAAATTGCAAGCAAAAGCATCTAGTAACCAATGAAATATTTTTAAGTAATCACCTCGCATCTGCACTGCTTGTTTTGGTCTATTATCCTTCTCTGACGTTGGCAACAGTGTCAAAAATAGCAATTATATTAAATAAATTAAAAAGACAAAACTCCCATTTTTAAAATTTTTGGAACTGGATCAAGTGGAATGACTGCTAAGAAAGTTGCTGTTGTAAGTTAAAAATTTATCGATTTTCTTGTTTATTTAGGTATTGCAAACTGTTGATGGTAAATGGGCCTAAACACAAACAGCAGTAACAATTCACAAAAGTTTAGGGAGGGGCAAAGGTGTTTTCAAATGTTTTTGGGCAAAATGGTTTTCAGATCTTCTGGTGGTGAAATTCTCATTTTTTTAAAAAAGATATAAAAAACAGGCAGGGAAAGTTCTAGTAAGCTATCATCATTTATACTGCTTCTGTATCCTTCCCTTGGTCAGTTGTAGCCTATTCCCATCTATATTTACCTATCTTTGGGAGTACTTAAATTTGTTTCTTGGTGAATTTGAGTTTTTTTTTCTTGTAGCAAATTTTAAGTCAGCATCTTTTGTCCATATGTTTGTTTTTCTATATTTTGGCTAGTTTTCTGTCCTCAAGTGGTTTTGGGTAATTATGTTGGGACCTTAGACTCAACCTTGATCAATTCTTCTTTTGGAAAACACCTTAAAATCTGACAGTGTTTTTTTTTTTCAATCCTTAGTTCTGTGCTTTGACCATTAAAATAATCTGCCAAGGAGGTTAATAATTTACCTCTGATTTTTGCTGCTATTTTATCCTCAATTCAGAGTTAAATTCTAGTTTAGTGACTTTTGGCTATCTTAAAAAAGGGGTTAGGTTAGGAAAATGGAACTTTCAGGGATAAATCTACAGGCTAAAGTATGTCCTAGGAAGGTATTTTAAAGTACCCACCTCCACTCCTTCTCCCTCTAGAGGGCCCTGAAATATGTCTACATGACAGGTCTATTCCTATTGAAATTTAGACAAAACAACATTCTACCTTAATTTTCAGTTACCAGTTGCTTTTTCTCTGCCTTTAGTTCTGAAAATGCAATTCCTGTTATTTGAGTAGAATTCTGAGCCATATCAGTGTTTTTTTTCAAAACTGAGGAAATAGTATTTGCATATCTTTAAAACCTTATAAATAGGGATTGAGCAAAGTTGTGCAGCTGAAAACAATTTTGTTGTACTTCATTCAAGCAGAAGATCTATTTTGCAAGGTTTCACTTTTTATAACACACATATTTTTAAAGGTCAGGACAATCTAGAGAGAGAGGGGGTAGAGGTAGGTAGGCTACTTAAAAATACCTTCCCAGCACATACTTTAGCCTGTAGACCCATCTCTGAAAGTTTCATTTTTCAAACCTAACCCCTTTCTGAGATAGCCAACAGTCACTAAACTAGAATTTTACCCTATTCATTTTTCAAAGTAGATTGTGGTTTCTGTTACAAACATAGGAGACTATTGTAATTCTTTTTAACAAAACCCTTATTGAAAAATATTCACAAATTTTCTCTGCTCTGTTGTAAATCCAAGCCTCCTTTTTATAAGCTTTTAATTGATTTTTCTGCCATCTTCAACTGACTTTTTTGATGCAGAGAATTTCCAAGCACTTGAGGATTGCCTACTGTATGCATTATTTATTAGTCCCAAAACAACTCTGTACAAGACTTAGGGAGAGCTTTGACAAAGCATTAAAGTAAATCATCAAGTCTTGGAGAGATATTTGGCAGGTAGAAAATGGTATGTTATATGGTTTGTTATAGCCTTTTACTCTGAGCTAATGGATTATGCAACTGTCTCCATCTTCCTGTTCACATTATAAGGTCTTTTCTGTCCATAAAACTGCTTTGTTTCAGAGTAATCTTTATTTCACAATATATAACATTTTGAAGGCTCACTTGATTGTACAATACAATCCTTTTGGATATTTACAGTATTTTCTCTTTGAATATTTCAGTTTGTCTTTATAGTTTGACTTCTTCCTTTTGTTAGTTACTTTTATCAATTTTGTCATATTTCCCAGTTAGTGGGGTTGTCATAAAATTTGTAGTCATAAACCTTTTCATTTTACAACACCTAGGAGTATCTATTTATCTAGGTGGCATAAGACAGGGTAGTGATCACTAAACAAATTACATTGTTCCAGTCTACAGTTAGCTGCATATATAGTATTGGAATAAGAGGTACACTGACACTAAAAAGACATAAACACAATCCTACTATTTGACTTCAAACCTAGAAATATTTTTCAACTGGAAGGTAGAATATTAAAAGAACAAAAACTGCATATTTTGAAAAGTAAATTCAGCACCAAAAACTTTACAATATTTTACAATTTACTAAAAATGTATCTTATGTCTGTTAAAAAAAGAACACAAATTGCAAAAAAAAATGATATCCAAACAAATAGAATTTCAAGGAAAAGTAAAGAACAATATAAAAGTCTAAAACAAACAGAAATAAAGCCATATTATAAGTCAGCTTTAAAGCAAACAGAGGTGACTGTGAATTAACAAATGAAAGATACACCACTATTAGCACTAACAACATATTTTCCAACACCAAGCCGCCTGAGGTCAACACAGCTTTGCAAACCTCTTTTCCTCCCCAATGAATTATAAACTTCACTCTTGAGCCCTTCTGTTGAAGATAATTTATATTTAAATTATTTGTAATGGACTCTTTTCCACCTCACATGGTGATAAGTTCTAAAATGCCCCTCCCCTCATAAGGTTTTACTACTGATAGAATAATCTTATTTTTCTGAAAATTTGTTAAAACTGCTTTCAAGCAGATTGGTAAAAAATCACAAGGTATGTTAACCATTAATGGTCTAAATGGCCTATTTTCTACTGGGCATTTTTACAAAGGTATTGCCCTAAGCAAAAAATTTTGGATTCTGCCCTATTGAAGCAAAATTAACATGGATTAAAATTGCCAGCCAAATTTCAAGCAAGATGAGTCTGAATCATGCCTGTGTGCTTGATGGAATGATCCACAGTCCAAAGCAGGGCCCAGATAGGTATTTCCTGGTTCTGCATACTTATGCTGTTTTGAGTCTACTGCTATTAAAGGGCCTCCTCTGGGCCACTTGGTGTGTTTCCAGGTGGCAATAAGGAAATGCCCTTTAGATATGCAGGGTACCTCCTTAGGATGCACAGATCAAGGAGGTAGCTTGTCCCTGAGGGTCCATAATAAAAACTGGGGCACCCTCACCTGGGTCCATAAAAACAGGCAGAAGAGGAAGAAGGCCCCTCAAATGTACACTGAGCAGGGCCCACCAGAGTGTCCACACATCCCATGAGTTACAAAACTTCTCCCAGTAATTGGTTAAACTGCATGGTGATGCAAAACACCATTGTGAGAGGATCCTCTATAGGAGGACAACTGCTACAGGGTGTAAAATCCAGATCTATGAACAGCAGCCTCTACAAAGGGCTGCCTCAACCCTTTCAGGATACCTGCAAGACTGGGGACCTTGTAGTCAACTCTATTCCCACTTGGGGAGTGGTGCCCCTCAAGAAAATTGTAGCCTAGTAAACAGCACAGCATTCACACAGGATTCTGGTTAATGGACAATTCCATTAACCAGTTTTATGGGCACTTTTGGGCTGAAAAACTTAAAAAAAAAAACTGAAAAACTAAGCCAGTTTAAGCACTTCAATGTAAACTTGAGAAGATATATTGATCCATGTCCTGGACTGGTATCCAGGATCATTGCTTTTCCTGAGGCCAAAATAATGTCAATGATTTAAAGAACATGGAAATTTGAACTTGGACTGTTACAACATTAAAAAATGACTAATGTGTCAACATTTTGACTGGTGAATCCTGATAATTCAAACTGGACTTATTAGGAGTTTCAGAAACTCATATCCCAGGGGTAGGAAGCATAAAATTAGGTGATATAGAATTTGTATACTCCAGCAGGAAGAATCGGTTACATAGACAGGGAGTAGGGATCATGATTAACAAGGTAGCTGCTAAGTCTTGTATAGGCTTGGAAGTTATTAATAATCAAATACTAATTGCTCATTTTATGATTCAAAAGTTCAGGGTATCAGTTACAGTAGTATATGTCCCTGTTAAACCAACTGGCTGATATGCTAGTGACTCAGAATTGCTTCCCGTCATTTAACTAAGGTTGTTTGGTCTTTTTTGAGTAGAGCTCTTTTCAGTTTAGTCTTTTCTGTAGATATTAGTTTCTGTCCATTTTCGTTCTTTCTGTAGATGTGTTTTACTGAAGATTCTCACACTTTTCTGATAATTATGTCTTAAGATACATGGCTCCAACAACAATGAAATTCATTTTTTTTTTTGAAATGATTAGGTAGAGGAGTCAAAAGTTTTGTACATACTCTGAGCAAATTTATTTAGGTGCAAACCACTAAAGTCAATCCCATCTATAAAACTTACTGAGAGCTTACAAACTCTAATATCTCTGACAGTTCTGTCTTAGACACTTAACTTGTGGGTCCACCATTCGTTAAATATGCTTAGTCATATTGTTTAATTCTGCTGCAGGGTCGAAATCCATCTTTACTGTGGGTAAAACTAAACAATTCATGTGCATGATGAAATAACAAGGCATAATCCAGTATATCCCAATTCTGAAAATATATGAAGAGCTGATATCTTATTGCTGTAATGCCATGGCTAGTTGTTAAAGTCTGAACGAAGATAGTTTTAAATGGGTCATTTACAATAGCCAATGACTTCAACACCAGAAATTCTTCATTTTCTCTATCGTAAGGGCTAGTTGACTTATTATGTGCATAAAACTATAGATGGTAATCAAAAAGATAAGATGATAGATGGCAGTGTTAAATAATTTAAGAAAAAACCCATTAAATGAAAACAACTTAGGAACTTGGGAAGTGCAGGCCCACTATCTTGGAAAAATTTCCCTATTGTTTTAAGTTGTGTTTGTTTGATGTGGAAAGGCAGTGTGGTCTTCGTTGCTATTTAGGAAACCCCCCCAACTATTCTTGGAGGAAGGGCACAAGTCCTGTATGTTACTAAATTAAATTCATATGGAAAACTGAACACATTTATCACCAGGTTTGTGTAAATGAGGAAATGTTAGTTAATTTTTGAACAAAGTCACTAGAGACTAAAGAATAAGCTACACAATATATAGACAGCTGCACATCACTGCCAATTATGTCTCCTGATAGGAGGGAGGGATTACGTTTGGAAAAGAGTGTTGTGAAGTCTCATTACCTTATTTTTTTATAACAAAACAAGCCTATGGCTGGTGAATTCTGAGTTGTTTGTATTATTCAGATGGTACAAGGTAAACACACCACTAAATGAACGTTTTTTTGCTCTTTCTAAATATACTATTTGCTTCCTTGAGGAGGAACCTATCGGCGAAACAGGCGTCACATAAAGGTGCTCTGCCATTCAAACAGGTCACCTGATGCTGCTGAAGCCCTGGAAACCCCACATGGTGAATCTATGGGAAACCCACATGCTGAAGCTCTTACCTCGTCACCCATAACTGCGTTTGCTTGCTTCCTTGAGAAATGCTATTTCAGACCCTTAAAGTGATGCCTTGTTCCTTATTACTTCCCAGAAGAAATTAGTATAGGCTTGCTTCCTTGAGAAATGCTATTTTAGACCCTTAAAGTGACACCTTTTTCCTTATTGCTTCCCAGAAGAAATTAGTTACCCAATATTCTGAAAACAACTTTAAAACAATCATAATCACTCACTTATGTCATTAATTTAAGTACATTGGTTCATTTACCCCCCCCCCTCCTTATTTGGACTATTTATACAACCTTTCTAATAAGAAACATGGTGTTGCTTTAAGGGCTAAAAATAAAATTTGCAAAGGCAGTGACTAGTTGGAAAGAACGTTAAAAGATGCAGTAAGTAGGGAGTTCAAATTCTACTTTGGCCAGGAATACAGAATAGTCAGAATTTACCCTGTGGTTTACTCTATAAAAAAAGAAAAAAAAAAAAAAAAAATGAAGTGAGGAATTTAATGGTACTCCTTTAAAATTATTAATAACATTTCCTTCTTGGAAGGAATATTTATACAGGATTACCCGACTTTGTTAATAGGAAAAAAGAGGTGGTGTAATTATGAGATTAACTTTCTAGACATTCGATTTGGACCCTAGGCTAAATTATTCCGTCATAGTCTTGTGCATGGTCTCTTGATTCCCATTCATTAATTGTTCAGGTATGACGGTCAGTCACTGCCATGACAATTACATCAAAGTACCCATCCAAGGAGACCAGATCTAGGTTTTGGGATTTCCACAATATCTTGGGATCTTTTGTCTAAGCATGTCATTTTGGGAAATTATGACATAGCAATCATAGTTATAAATATATAATTAGTAATTATATATAGTAATAATTACCTTGAAAAAGAATATAGAATACATATTTTTTAATGTTTTGAGATTGTTTTTTTACAAACCTCTATATTTAAATTCAAATGAACCTTAGAATAGTTTCTGTGCTGGTAATATAATGTACTGCCAGCCTGTATGTATGAGCTGCTATCCCTTTGAGGACACATTAGTTGGAGGAAACTAAGAAATACCTATGATAAATGCCCGCCATAATTTGATATATAGAAGGTGTTGTTTCTCCTCTGCTACAAAAAAAAAAAAAAAAAAAAAAAAAAAAAAAGAAAAAAAAAAAAAAAAAAAAAAAAAAAAATTTCAACAACTCATTTTAAGTCCTAAAAAAAGTGCTTGATTTTTTAGGTAACTGGTTCAAATAAAGGAATTGGCTTTGCCATTGTCAAAGAACTTTGTCAGAAATTTGATGGTGATGTCTTCCTTACATCACGAGATGATAGCAGAGGACAAGCTGCCATTAATCAGCTAAAAAAGGTAATGTTTTGCTTGTGCTGAAGTCAGTAGTAGTAATCTGGAGAGCTGTTTTCTAGTCGTTTTGTAGAAGTACTTAAATTCACCTCCTTCTCTCATTTTTGGTCCCCTCCCACTGTTGTCCAGCTGATACAAAGGCACTCAGCTCAGTCCAAATATCTTTGGTTTGACACACCAAGAACAAAGGACTTGAACAACAACATCACCCATCATGTCATGTTGATTTATAACAATTTTCCTGGTGATATTTCCCCTAAAAAATTCTGTTGAATCCTTCAAAGTTTTGAAAGTCATCTGAAGCTTTGTGACAGAGCTTTCTAAAAGACTATCGGCAAATCAAATACTTGAATATACCTGATGCTAAAAAAAATAGAAATAAAAAATTCGAACTCCTTTAAAAAGAGTTTTAACCACTCTATTGAAAAAAGAATAGATGTCAAAAGTAGTGGTTAAAGGAACAATGGGAAGGACGTTTTGTAGAATGCTCCTCCCTCCTCTTGGATTTTTTTTATCACCAATTGTACCAGTGTTGTATGATCATTATTGCTGGTACAATGGTTCGTGCTGTGAAAGTACTCAACCTTTTTAGCTAATCTTTTTATTCTGTTTGGGGCTATGGGCTTCCCAGTTTTAGCCTGTGCACTATTTAGCCCTTTTCTTATTTCCCTGGTCCTAATGCGAGGCAGAATTTTTTTAGGGGGGGGGGGGGAGTTATTTAGCTATAGCTCTAGATTACATTTTTATTAATGGGGTTTGTATTTTTCTTTGTCAGTTTGGCTATGGGTTTGTTGGCTGGGTCCAATTTTGGCCTCATCTTTTTACTTTTGATTTTTCTGAGCATGGTAATGCTTTTAGTCTTTAGACTCAGCTCACAAAGGCATTTTGTGAGCTGAGTTGCAGTTAAGTTGTATTTCAAAATTCTCAAATTGTGCAGTTTCAAACAGGTTTTGCTGTACTTGGTTTGGGGATTAAAGGATAGCTTAGGGATCTTTAATCCATGGCAAAAAGATTTGTGTTGTGCTAACTGATGATTGAGGATTATGCTTTTGCTGAATCCGTCATAAAACCTATATTTAAACCCTATATAGGATTAATTCAAAGACAATTATACTTAACCTCAAATCTGTCATAAAAATTACACTTGACGCCTATCACAAAAATAATTGTGCAGTTTCAAACAGGTTTTGCTGTACTTGGTTTGGGGATTAAAGGATAGCTTAGGGATCTTTAATCCATGGCAAAAAGATTTGTGTTGTGCTAACTGATGATTGAGGATTATGCTTTTGCTGAATCCGTCATAAAACCTATATTTAAACCCTATATAGGATTAATTCAAAGACAATTATACTTAACCTCAAATCTGTCATAAAAATTACACTTGACGCCTATCACAAAAATAATTGAAAGTGTGGAACAATTTTGTCTTAACCAGGCCAATATCTAATAAATATATTTAACATCAAATCCATTGCTAAGCATATACTTTACGTCTATTGTAAAAATGATTGAAAAATCAGAACAATCTCATCACGCCAAAGTCAAATTTTGACAATTACGTTTTATTACAATTATGCTTTTAAGTATTAAATAACTAAATAAGGCTGAATCATTCAGTTTTTTAAAGCATTTAACTCAAATTGTCTCTGAAACTGAGTTAAGTTGATTGTAAGAGTGCTATACATTGCTAGAGGCATACTTATTAGCTGATAGACAGTAGAAAACAGCGCAGTTTGGGATAAAAGATGTTATTACCAGCTCGTCGCCGCGCAAAATAATTTGTCAGTTTATTAACTATACCTACCTCAAGCATACCCACTCAGTGGCTTTAGGTAGGTTTCAACCCCAATCCCTGGGCCTTCCATTGTTTAAATCCTATGTAACATGATTTTCAGTTGTGTTTATTGGAATGAAAATGAAGAAACTTCAAAAAGGCTTTCACTTCTATAAAATTATGCATATATGCCCAAAAGGGAAGGGGCATCTCCCCCCTGAGACTGATCAGAAAGCCTTTTTCCAAGGAAGAATATTCTGTTCACATTTGTTGACTCATGTTATGACCAAGGCTGTATCCAGGGGGGTTGGCCCCCCTCCCCCTTAAATGTTTTTCCAACTAGTAAAAATGTAACAAAATTGAATATAAACCAATTTTTGAAGTGTTTTGAAGTTTTTTTGTAAATCCCCCCTCCAAAAAAAAAATTGGATACGTCACTGATTGTGACCCTCCCACCAACCCTTCTAAGAAAAATGTAAAATCCCTTGATATCCACTCTCTGTTTAAGCAGTTAATCTTTAAGAACCTATAAAATTATGTAAGCAGGAGATAAGCCGTTTAGACTTTGGTACAAGGATTTGAAGTGAGTATTCTATGTTTTATTTGCTCAATTTATTTTTAGGTTAATTTAGCATGTCCTTTGTTAATTCTTTGCTTAATATTTTTCCTTTTGCATGACAGTGATGTAAGATTGCCTCCTAGTTCAAGTAGACCTTTTTTGGAGTATGAATAAAGGAAGCAACTGTCTCCTTTTTATGGCACTTGGGTATTTACCAAGTGACATATAGCGATCACGAATTCTGTTGGTCTTTCGGTCTGTCGGTCTGTCTGTCCCGGTCTTGCTAGTTTGGGCACTTCCAGATAAGCTAGGACGATGAAATTTGGCAGGCGTATCAGGGACCAAATCAGATTAAACTATAAATAGTTGTTTCCCCGATTCGACCATCTGGGGGAGTGGGGGGACGGTTAATTTGGAAAAATTAGAAAAAATGAGGTATTTTTAACTTACGAACGGGTGATCAGATCTTAATTGAATTTGATATTTAGAAGGATATCATGTCTCAGAGTTCTTATTTTAAAATCTCCACCGGATCTGGTGACATTGGGGGAAGTTGGGAGGGGAAACCTGGAATCTTGGAACAAACTTGGAGTGGGGGGATTGGGATGAAACTTTTCGGCAAAAATATGCACAGGTCCTAGATACGTGATTGGCATAACAGGAAAGGATTCGATCTCTTTGGGGGATTTGTGGGGGGGGGGGGGGGTTAAGTCGGAAAAATTTGAAAAATGAGGTATTTTTAACTTACAAACGAGCGATCGGATCTTAATGAAATTTTATATTTAGAAGTCTCCATATCAGTATTGAAATAAAGTTTTTTCTTTAATTAGGAAGGATTCAACCCGAAGTTTCATCAACTGGACATAGACCATAAAGGGAGCGTTGAAGTTTTAAGGGATTTTCTACAAAAAAATTATGGTGGACTGGACTGCCTCGTCAATAACGCAGCTATTGCGTATAAGGTTAGTCTCTTGAAACCTTTAATAATAAAGTGTTATTAATACTTTTTTTAATGGTAGTTTCGATCAACAATTTAAAATTATTTTTTAATTTCATTTTGATGCATAACAATCCGTATCGTTTATTTATCTTTTTATTTTTTTGGCAAATTTTGATATGTGCTCTGAAAACTGTGGGGATTTTTAAAGTGGTGGTTATTTAGAAAAATACTATAGCGTTTAAGAAGAACTGGTCAATTTGTATCAGAAGATCCTTGTAAATTTGTTGATTAGCTTCCGATGCCTAGTTTTAAAGATTGGAGAGGCTTTCAAAGGGACTTGACCTCCGAGAAGAGCCTATTAACTTGGTTTTGTTTGAAATAGTTTGAGATGTAGTTTCTTTTTAAACGCGTTTTAGAATAATAATAATAATAATTTATTTATAACCCACAAAATACATTAAACTGTGGAGTAAAGACGCAAAAAAAAGAAAAAACAAGACAAAAAACATAACAACATAAATAACATAGCAGCATAACAACATACAACATAAGTAAATTATCTCAATTCAAAAAATGGCCAAAGAGGGTCAAAAACACCAATCATTTGCCGATTTTTTAGACATATATCTTTAGATAAATGTTTTAGTCGCGAGGGCGCATCAACGATGTCAAATATAGAAACGATTGTATGATTCCGATACCACCGAGGCAGACGCAGCAAATACTTGCAATACTTAAAATATCCTGAGCGTATTTTCTTTGTATCCTTCTTGCGAAGGAGGAAAGCAAAACCAGAAAGATAAAAAACAGCAGGGGCACAAAAACTAGAATAAAGACGGCTTAGTCCGTTTCGGTTATACCAACCACGATTTGGTGAAATTTTCGCGTATCCAACCCGCATACTTTTCAGCACGCTGGACGTAATAGCGGAGCAAGTAGACGAAAGTGACGTGGAAAAAGAGAGACCCAACCATTTAATACTTGCTGAACATGGTATAGTTGAAGAACCCAAGCAAAGAGGTGATGCTGGTGTAGGACTCCCAAAACACAAAATAGGGGATTATAAAAAAGATACAGTGTTTGTAACATAAACAACCTCTGCATCAGCGTTTAGACTTCAAAATCCCGATTGAAAACTTAATATGTTATTTGAATTCCTCCACAATGATCAAACCATCTCTTAGACAAAAAGGGGCCCAAGGTACATAAAAAGAAATTCAGTTGCAATATGAATTAAGAAACAATGCTCCTTTTCCTAAAAATCATATACCCTTCCCCACATTTCTGAATTGTTCTGAACAGAAACGAATTGTTGGAAGGGAAGAAGATATTATAGCTGACAAAGCTGCTCTGATTGGCAAAAACAAGATTGATGATGCAGGTAGTAAGAAGTCTCAAATTTTTAATCAAACTATGGGTAAAAAGTGACAAAAAACTTTGGATTTTGTGTGTGTGGTGAAATGTTGTGTATTTGATAAGGATCAAATAATGTATTGATGAACATAATATAATAATGATGAATATGGTGTAATAAGGATATAAAAATTATATAAATAATGATGAATAGGATGTAAAATGATGATGATCAGCTAATAATGAATGAACTAATATGTTATTTGATGGAAAAAAAAAACAGTCTGGAAAGTGAAGTGTGGATTATAACGTTTCTGGCGTAAAATACAACCTAAATAACGTAACCTTTCCTTCGATGATAAGCCTTATAAATCTGAAAATTCAAAAGCAAGTACTTGCTGAAATTGAATGATGATATAAAAAACACTTTCTTGACAGTAAGGAGTGAATTTCTAATGTAAAATTGTTTTTAGAATACGGTAGCTGCAATAACTATTGCATTAATAAACGTTTTGACTAAAAGACCTGAAAATAGAAAATTAACATTTATTTATTTGAGGTAAGTTTAAGACAAAACAAAATTGACGGAAAAAAATTGAAAACAAAAACTGAAATGAAGTATTCTTGCATCTGCTCAAGAATATTAACGCAAAATTTACGCTAATTAAGGTTAGTTTTGACATACTACGTTATTTGATGAAAAAAAAATATTTTGAGCTAATTTTAAGACAACACGGAAATTGACGAAAACAAAATTTGACAGCAAAAACTTAATTCAAACTTAAAAACGTTTCTGGAATAACTTGTGCGCTCAATGAAGTATCCTTTCATCAATTCAAGAACACTAACGTAAAATTTACGCTAATTAAGGTTAATTTCGACATACTACGCTATTTAATGCTAATAGGAAAACAATAAGGAAAAATAAAGAGTAAATTTAAAGTTGAAAATTTTCTAGAGAAAAGTATACACTAAATGCAGTGACTGATGCATCAACGTTTAGACTATAGAATTTGAAAATACAAACTTAAGACTGACGTTATCTAATATTAATTTTCGGACAACAACAAAAAAACCTGAAAAGTAGAGAGTGAATTTAAAGCTTTAATTGTATCTAGGGTAAACTATGCCGTAAATAAAATATTCTTCTCAACAACGTTTAAATTTAGTATTTTTCAGTATTTTTACTTAATATTTTTAGTACTTGAAGTATTTGTAATTAGTTAGTTAATATATATATATATATATATATATATATATATATATATATATATATATATATGTATATATATATATATATATATATATATATTAATGATACAAATATTAATGTTTGATATGATTAATATAAATATTAATAATTTAGTGTACAAATATTTAATAAATATTAGTTAATATTTTTTACTACTAGTTAACATTTTTAGTATTTTAATGTTTTTATTTTTAATATATATTTTTAATATAATATATAGTAAGTTAATATAATTATAATATATAACTAATATAATATATTAGTATATAATATATAGTTTAAATATAGTAACAGAATCAGTCACAGCATTTACGCTACTTGCGAATAATCTTAAGATACTGCATTACTTGATGAAAAAAAAAAAACAACTTAAAAGTAAAGAGTTGTTGAAAGTAAATACAAAATTTAGAACAAACTTACCATAAATGAAGTAAGCTTTGCGTTAACGCTTTGAAATCAGAACCCAAAGAAAAAAAACGTATGATTTTCATTATTTTGGTTTAATTTTTAGGAAATACATTATTTGATGAAACCAAAAAACGAAGATGGAATTTTGGTGGAATTGAAGGTGGAATTTTAATATGAAACTATAAACAAAAATTTATTAGCTTATTTTAGATATCAAACCCAAAACAAGGCGAAATTATTGTGAATAAAGGAATGAGATGTAAAAAAAAGTGAAAGTGAAGAGTTGAAAGGAAACTCATAATGGAAAAATAATTACAAACAAAGATAGAGCTGACATCTCTCAAACCCCTCCCCCTAAAAACAAGGGCTAAAGTTTTCTTTGTCATCTACAGAAAACTAAATATATTACTTAAATTAAAAAGTTCGTTTGCAAATCGTTTTATCTGACATTTTTAAGGAATGGCTTTTAATAATAATAATTGGTTCATTTATAATAAAAAAAAATACACACTTCAACAACAATGGTGCTCAGAGGCTAATGTCTACAAGGGACTAAATACAATATTAGAAAAAAAACGATTGAAATAATGATAAAACGAAGGGAAAAAGACGAAAGGAAGTTGAATTAATCGGCGTCAGAGACCGAATGAAAAGATTTAAAGGAGTGAATTCAAAAAAGACAGGTTATTTACATCAGATTGCAGCTTAGTCTCTGTCTTTGCAGCTAAGGCTTTGTCTTTGTGGAGCTCCAGAGCTGATGATCGATAAGATCTGGTAAGAAATTTGATTTATAAAAATCAACCAATTCGAATCAACTAAAGAGAATCTACTGATTAAACCAAGCTCAAAATTAACGAAAGAATTAATGTCGCCTTTTTGTGGAATTCCCAAATACTACGACATAACTAGGAGAACTTTATATTAAAATCGATAGGACCTACTTATCCCTAAAAAGTGATCCTCGGAAGCCTACTCCATCAAAGCAGAGTATGACATAACCCCTCATTAGAAGATATGCATTTTTGCCGCAGAGATGAAATGTCCTACTTTCTTGGGAAATTTTACTGCACGTCATAAGTTTAAAAACCAACACACATGCCTCTTGGATTAGCAACACTTTTTGTGAAACCACTTACATTGAGAACTTGAACATGTAGCCAAACAGTGGGGGAAACTTAAGGGTGGAAACTGATGCTAGCCATTTTGCCAAAGAGTATAATAGAAAAAATGTAGTCGAAAATAACTAAAGAGTATAAGAGACACTTAAGGTTGGTAGCCATGTTGCGAAAGAGTATGATAGCTAAAGAGTATGGGAAATATATAGGGATGGAAACTGATATTAGTCATGTTGCCAAAAACTATAATAGCCACACATAGTCAAAGAATATGAAAAACATTTAAGGGCGGAAAATGTACTAGCCATGTTGCTAAAGACTATAATAGCCAAATATGAAACATGTTGGGGTTGAAACTGATATTAGCCATGTTGCACAAGTAATCGCCAAGGTGGTTTGTCTCCTTATCCGGAAATCTCTTTGGAATAAAAAAACAAGTTCTTTCAGCAGTGACTCTACTAGCAGCAGAACTGTAAACTGGCATCTTATGCGGGATATCATCAAATTCAGGCGCCTCTTTAGAAAATTTATGTACTAATTTACCAAAATGACGCGGAGTTGAACCAAGGTCTAAAGTGGCTCTCGTTGCCATTGTAGATTAAACATGCTATCACTGATTCTGATTCGGAGGGGCTCGGGTGGTTCTTAAGACAGACATTGGGATCGAAACTGGTTGCCAATTTTTGAGCCATCAACAGCAAGTAGATGTGGTTTGATGTTGTTTTGAACGGCAAACAGCCATCCAAACATGTCGCTGGATCTTGATGAGCCAAGAGCATGAGCCGTGAAACAAGTAAGCAATTAACATATTGGTAGTAGCTAAAAGTAAAAATAGAATTTAATATATAGCTAAGGTGTTAAACAATATAATTTTATTTTAGAACGCGGCCACTGAACCATTTGGCGAGCAAGCAGAGAACACAATTAAGACAAACTATTTCAGTACTTTGAATTTGTGCAATATTTTATTTCCAATTTTGCGGCCACATGCTCGGGTTGTCAATGTTAGCAGCTCTGCAGGGTTTCTGCGTAAAATTCCCAGTGGTGAGCTTAGGAAAAAACTCTCCGCTCCAGATGTGACAGTTGAAGAAATTAGCCAGCTTATGAAAGAGTTTGTTGAGTAAGTTGGTTTTCTCTTTCAAAATTCTGGAAGTTTAACTTACACACTCTCTGAGCTCAATTCATTAAACTGTAATTGTAAAGTAGGTTTGGTAGTTCTCGAACTCGTATTACTGTTCACGTCTTAACCCCAGAGTCATGATACTGGCTAAAATATTGTGTTTTTTTTTGGGGGGGGGGGTAATGGATTTTACCGACTGGCTGATCATTTTCGTCAATTGATTTTGGTGGTATTGATATTTAAAAAATTTCTTCTTTTTTTCCGACTAAGACTGATCTTCTTTCATTGATTTTACGTCATATATGTCTATCAGCCCATATAACTAATAAAAAATGAGCCAGTAAAATAATGGCGCGTCATGCTACTATTTTTATCAACTGGCTGAAAACACTGTGATGGGAGTGTATCTCCTCCCCCCTGCAAATGACGTCCCTGAAGGACCCAGCCTTGATAGCTTCTGCATTATTGACGTTGCAAGGTGCCTTGGAAAAATTTTTGAAAATGTATAAAGGTAACCTTGTTAAGGCAGTTTTAATTTCTTTCACTTTTATTAAAGCTTAGACTTCTAGAGTAAAGATTAATGTAAAAACAACATCCATTACTTTTGAATATCGCTTTGCTATTCCCTTGGCGACTTAGTAACTCAGCCTACAGAGGTTTACCATGTTTTCTATCGCAAAGTAACTTTAGAGGATGCCCTTGTGTCTAATTGCGATAAGTAAAATTACTTTGCTAAGTTGAGTTTTATTCCATTCCATATTTTTTGAGTTTAGACTTAAAAAAAAAAATGTTGCTTCTCAGGCCTGCTTTACTCTTGGCTTTGTGACCCACCGCACCGAGCTCTAGCAAGGTATCAGTAGCAAGGTACCTGTTGCAAGAAATTTTAAGGAGATATCTTAAACTTTACTGAGAGTTACAGTAAGGATTTCATAGGGTAGGCTTTTCTTTCCTTCAAAAGTTTTAGAGTTTCAACTTTTAGTGCTAATATTTAACTGAAAAGAAGAGTATGTCTGCAGCTCGCTTTACTCTTGGTTTTGTGACCCAGCATAGGGATTTTAGCATGGTAGGTGTCGCAAAGTGCCTTTATCAATTCATTTTTAGGGGCCGATTTTTTCTTATATCTTTAGAGTTTTGACTTGCAGGTTAAACTTAAAAAGAAAAAAATTGTTGCTTCTCAAGCCTGCTTTACTCTGGGCTTTGTGACTCATCGCACCCAGCTTTAGCAAGGTATTTGTGTCTGTATCAGTTTATCTGTGCCTTTCATGAATTCATTTTTAGGGGCTACTTTTTTCTTTGCTGAGAATAAATATTCGCCTATTGGTCATTACTTATCTTAATAAGCAGTTGCGCCGCTTAAGATTCCTTTTTTTGTTGAATAGACAACACATACGGCTGGTAACTATTCAATTTCCAAGATTTGCAGAATATCATCAAGTACCTGTTGCCGCTTCCTGTCTTGCTAAAAAGAAAAAAAAATACAGACCAGTTTATAGTATTATAAAGTTGCAAAAAAAAAGAGAGACAAAAATAGCTACCATGCTAAGTGTGTTAGCTTAAAACAGACTAAATATAAATGCAATGTTTGAGCAATTCATTTAGAAGTTACAGTAGATGTGTCACTTGCAGTGACTCATGCGGCAACAATATCAGTGTTAAAATAATCTAACTTGTGTACTACAACTCTAATATCCCCTTTTTTATGAGTTGTTGAGCTGTATAAGCTCAACTCTGTTGAGTTCAAACTTTAACTTCTAATGAACATCCTCAATATCGTCTGCTCTTGAAAAGCGTCCATAGACAGCGAATGTACCAAATTTGGCTTTGTTAAACAAAATTTTAATCAGTCTTGCGTTTGTCATGGAATTTGATAGCCTTGCATGTTTACTTAGAGAAATTGCAGGCTTATTTCTGCCGGTCGCAACCACCGAAGTCCTTCTAGCAGATTATACCGTCACCGTGAAAAGACAGACCAACAGGAACTATTCGTTTTCTACTGCTCTCAAGGATTTCTGATTCACTTAACGGGTGACCTCTGAGACTGTCTTTATTTATGTGTCAGACCTGGGAAGATTTCTAACTTTCTCTGCGGATTTTGGATTGGTTAGAGAGTGCTGGGTGCCTGTCGTTCATCTCAAAAGGAATTCAATTTCTATTTGTGATACAAACAAAGAAAAGTATGCAAGACCACATCGCCTTTCCCGAATAAATCAAGAAAGAAATTTACAAGTTGGAACTATGTCATTTTGACAGAGGTAAAGAAGAACGTAAGACTAAACAACATACATTTTTGGAACGCTTCTGGATGCCATCTGTAACGACAGGCCCAACGCTTAAAGAGAAATAGCAAAGAGAGACAAACTGTTTTAGGAACTGAGCGTAATATTCATCATCCCAAAGTATAAAATGTTCAAGTCTGGTACTTTATGGACCGTTTTTCACTCTGCACAATAGACTTTAATGGTCAGAATTAAAAAAAAAACTATCAGACAAAGTCTCCTTATCTGACATTTTAAGATGTCAAATGTTTATTGTCTCCTTATCAAAAGGTTGTTTATAAATGTCCTTATCAAATATATCAAATGTCTATGGTACCTCTCTCAAATGTTTAATGTATCTTTATCAAATGTCAGAGGAATATGACGACATGCGTGTGAAAGGAGAACGGGGCTAGAACGTTGTTTACGCTTTTGAATGCTCGCCAGTCTGTCCCTGGGGCTAAAAGTATCTTCCCCGTCACTTTTAAGTGTAGATTTGAGTGCTTTTGTGCAAATTATCACAAAAGGGGCTTACGCCTCTGAAAATAGTCATTCCTTTATCGATCTGTTTCAGGGTTCTTTCCTCATAAGTCGGTAAGTGGTTGGTAGACCTACATAAATAGGTCTTACCTCATAAGTTAGTAGCCTGGGTAAAAAAAGAACTTGGTATCGTCTTGCGGAAAAATGGGTCTTCCTCCTTGGGTGTCCGATAATAGAGATTGAAATTATTGCGTGATTTTGTCTGAAATTTATTCCACTTGTCTGATTTTCTATTATAAAGCTGATGATTGAGTTGCTGGAAGAGTTGAGGGCGTACCAAGATTCTGCAATCACGTATATTGTCAGGTCTTTCAGGGTCCTGGTCCAAAGAAGCTGCAACAGGCATATTTTTCAGCAAAAAGCAGGAACGATTTGAGTAGCAAGGGCCCATGGTGATCCCTTGATCATTAATTTGAAATTATTTATTGGATTCCGGTTCAAATGCCGTGCAACCTGTCCAGCTTTTTGGTAACAATCTAGCGTTGGAGGAGTTTGGGAAATTTGTTTTTCTTTCTGTTTGACCAAATGTTTAATTTAATTTGTTTTTTTCGTTTGTTCTTTCAATGTTGTTTCTTTGGTGATATTACTTTTCGAAAGAGTCTCTACCCTCTTTGTGCTCCTAGCCACATTTTCATCAACTACTTTCTTAATTTGGTGTTTTCATCAATTACTCTTTAAATTACTTAACAGCTATGGCTGTGCCTCTTTCATGTCTGGAAGCAGTTTCATGTTTCTCTACATCCGCTTTCAATATTTGTCAGAAGACGTGTAAGCCGATAAATTCTTGTATCATTTCCCAGTATGCTACTCAATTTGGGTTGCCAAACATCCCAACAATACTAATAACGCCACCTAATAAACGTAAAGAAACGTTGCCAAACGTCGAAACAATCTTATTGACTTGTCTCCATATTTTACTATCCGTGTAGTGTTTCTTTTCCTCCTGTTTTGCTCCCTTAACTGTCGAATGGGAGTGCACTATTGATGACCATATGTAAATTATTTAAACTTTTTCCTACTTCTGCAATCTCTATCAAAACATTATCATTGCTTGTGAGTTGCATTTATTATGCGCGTCTTCGTAAACCCCTTACCTTGACCTTAGTTCCTCTTGCACCGCCAGAGGCGTCCAGGGCATCCAGAAAGAGCCGCCAATCATCCCTCATAAAACCCTCAGCCCTCATCCTCATCGTAAAACTCATTTAATTTTGTTTGGTTTTAATTTCTTTTTGTGATCTTAAGAGTAAATTGCCTACTAGAATTGTCATTGCTTTTTATGCTCGACAGACTGGAAGGTTTAAATTTCAGTACCCATTTTGCGGCTAATATTGAATTTTGACTACAATTTTTGGTCGATAGATTTGTAATAAAAAATGAAGCAAGGTAGGTACCTATCAAAATAGAATTTATTACTTAGACCCAATTTATCACCCTGATCAGACTAGTCTCAGTAACCTGATAAGTAGCATGTTGTGAGATGATAAATTTTAATATCATATCACAACATGGTGCTTATCTGGGAATGCTATACGTCATGTATGTATATGTCATGTCTCCATATTTTGTGCTTAACCCTTTTTCTATTTGTCTTGTTCTCTTCCTTAACTATTGTCAGGCAGCTCAGGACAGGCGTTGCAACGCCCAATGAAGCATAAGTGATCACGGATCTATTATCTAAAGTTTTCCCTCAAAACTTTTGGCTGTCGCTAAATTGTCGTTACCTTTGATGCTGGACATAGTGAATGGCTCAAATTTCGATGACCATTTTGTATCTAAAAATTTGACCAATCTGACCATTTTAATTGTTTGTTTTTTTTTTTTTGTGGACTTGTCATAAAAAAACCCACAAAAGTAATTGCCTATTCCGTGGGAGCTATCATCTCCTTGGTCGTTGCCAGATTTGTATACATGTACATAAAGCTGGACCCGTGCTGGGGGGACTCTTAAATTTGTTGATACTTCTGGGTAATTTTGCTTTATTTATGAATTGTCCCCTTTTTTATGTTGACAGGGAAGGGTATCAAGTTTTCAGGATCGGTGAAAATATTTTTTGTATCAAAATTTTCTTTTTCAACTATTCACAACCCTTTGAATGAAAAATGTGGCCTTTTTGAAAACCTCCAAGGTGCATTGTTTTTTTTTCTCATAGTTAAGTAAGTTTTTAAGAATCGACGAAGTGTTAGAACTAAAATTAGTTTATTGGAAATCACGATAATGACAGTTTGAATTCGCTTGGAAACATGTGTGTTTGGAAAAATTGAAGCTTAAGGTTTAAGTTCCCTGTGAAATTTTTTATTTTATTTTCTGCTCTCCTCAGGTTTTGATGTATGTATGTATTTTTATATGCTAGTGTATGTGTTGTGTTTTTAATGTGTATTTATGTGATTAATATGTTTTTTCATTGAAGCGGTGAGCTATTTTGAAGCTATAAATATTTATTATGTTACTTTCCAAGAAAAAGGATGTAGCATTTTTTGAATTTTGGACCTTTTTTTCGAGTCTGGACCTTAATTTTTTTGAAAATGTTTGCAATATTACTTTCCAAAAAAGAGGATAGCATCTTTTTTTATTTTGAACCCTGGCTTTGCAAAAAAAAAGCCCTGGCTGTACTCAGAGCCGTTCTTAGGGTTGATGGCTCCCGGGGCAAAATTAATCAAAGGGCCCCCCTTCCGACGCAAAATAAGCAAAAGAAACCGAATCAAAGTAAAAATTTGAACAATGTGAGCAACCCCCAGCCACGTTCCCTCCCCCTTGAGCAGTTCCTGCCATACTAACCTAAAGTCTATGACTAGTAAAACCCATTTTTCTTTTTAGTTCCCAGAATTACCAGCTGATATATATTCAAGACTACTTTATAAGCTATAAGAATCATATTTATAATCTTTCTACTTTTCGTTACCTGAGAGTGAAATCGTCCCACTGCTCGCTAACTCATTAGAAGGAAAACGTAACTAATTTTTTAATGCTTCTTTTTGAGCGTTCCATAGTCCTGTTAATGAAATCGTAATTGCTTAGTTTTTTTGGTTGTTAACTACAGTGAAAATGATATAAGCGAAAAGGGATAATTTCGCTTTCAGGAAAACTTCTGACGTGCTCACTGTTCGTTCACTGTTCAACTGCAATAGATTTTGGTTCAGGTTCATGCTTACTTTGCAATATGTTGTATGTTATTTTTCTGTTCTCCTGCGGTTTTAAAATATCGACAAAAGGCAATAATTTTGCTATAACTAAATAGCTGAGGTTTAGCCATATCCACCTGCAGAATTATGTTATTTTTATGTTCTCCTACGTTTTAAAATATCGACAAAAGGCAATAATTTTGCTATAACTAAATAGCTGAGGTTTAGCCATATCCACCTGCAGAATTAAGTTTTTGAAATTTGTTGCTGGTGGTTTTTATGGCACTTAATGTTTACCAAGTGACCTATAGTGATCGCAATTTCGACAATGTGTTTGTCTGTCGGTCGGTCCCGGTTTTGCTAGCTTGCGCTCTTCCAGATAAGCTAGCACGATGAAATTGGGCAGGCATTTCAGGGATGAGACCAGATTATATTAGAAATAGTCACTTCCCCAATTCGACCATCTGGGGGGGGGGGAGTGAGCGAACGAGATAGTTGAGAAGAATTTTATTTGCCGATAAAGTAAATGATTGTTCTTCTTAAGTGTGGCTTGCTGATCTAGGGGTATGATTCTCGCTTAGGGTGCGAAAGGTCTCAAGTTTGAATCCTGGACCACCCCAACTTTTACATGAAGAAGATTCGAAACTAGATACGTGATCAATATAGTGATCGCTGAAAGTGGAAGGACGATTAATTCGAAAAAGTTAGAAAAAATGATGTATTTTTAACTTACGAATGGGTTATCGGATCTTAATGAAATTGGAAATTTAGAAGGACCTTGTGTCTCAGAGGTCTTATTTTAAATCCCGACAAGATCTGGCGACATTGGGGGGAGTTGGAGGGGGAAACCGGAAATTTTGGAAAACGCTTAGAGTGGAGAGATTGGGATGAAACTAGGTGGGAAGAATAAGCTCAAGTCCTAGATACGTGATTGACATAACCGGATTAGATCTGCTTTCTTTGGAGGAGCTGGGGGAATTCCAGTGCTTTAGCTAGTTTGGTGCTTCTGGACGTGCTAGGACGATGAAAATTGGTAGGCGTGTCAGGGACCTGCACAAATTGACTTGATTACAGTCGGTTCCTCGATGTGACAATGGGGGGGGCTGGAGAGAGGGGAAATCGTGAAAAATGAGGTATGTTTATCTCACATTTGGGTGATTGGATTTTAATAAAACTTGATATATAGAAAGATGTCATGTCTCAGATGCTCCATTTTCAATTCAGATCGGATCCGGGGACTTTCGGGGGTTGAGGGGGGAAACAGAAATCTTGGAAAACGCTTAGAGATGAGAGATCGGGATGAAACTTGATGGGAGGAATAAGCACAAGTTCTTGATATGTTATTCCGGATCAGATCCGGTCTCTTGGATCTTCCAACCTCATCACAAGTGCCATAGGAGCTCTTGGCTCTAGTTTAGTTTAAAATAAGTTTAGTATAATTGAAAATTCTTGGAAAAGGGACCATTTCCTATTATTTAATTTTTAATGTGGTTAGGGCTGCAAAAATTGGAATTTTTTCAGAATTAGAAAATAGTCTTAGTTTAAATCTTGGTCTTAGTTGAAAACTCTGAAAAGGGACAATTTTTCCATTCTATAATATGGATTATATATAGCTCTGCAAAAGCTGGAAATCATTCAGAAGTCGAAAATAAGCTAAGTGTTAGTATTAAATTCCTGAAAAAGGGACATTTTTTTTCAATTTTGGTTGTATTTAGGTATACTAACAAGAAAATATTCATCAGTCAAGAATATGTTTAGTATATTTTGAAAATTCTAGAAAAGGTACAATTTTCTTGTTTTATAATTTTGAATGTGTTTAGATCTGCAAAAGCTGGAAATCATTCAGAGAAGGGATGGCCAAACAGTACCTATGTAGTGTCCAAGGTTGGTTTAAGTGCCTTGACAAGAGTCCAGCATAGGATGTTCCAGCAAGATCCACGCGAGGACATTGTCGTCAACCATGTCCATCCAGGTTACGTCGACACAGATATGACTAGCCACAAAGGAGTTCTGAAACCTGAAGAAGGTTGTTCAGGATTTTTTATTTTTTCTAATAATCTTAACACTTAAATTATAGATATCTGTAGATTGGTTTTAGCAAAAAAATTTCTCTCACAAACATGTACGTATTTGGAAATTATAAGAGAAATGAATTTAGTTCTGAAAAAAGAGACAAAAATAAAAATATGGCTGTCAAGAGATAGAAGCACTTCAAATTTGGAATTGGATAATATTTGAATTAATTAGAATTAAAAAGAAGACAAACTTTAAATGCTAAAAACTGAATAAGCACGTGTTTAAGTCAACAAAAATGGTTTTACTGAATCTCAAAACATTTAATACCTCTAATTTTTAGCGGTGGATATCCCCTCCGATGCCCTGCTTATCCCTGCGTCTTTGGAATTTCCCCCATATGTAAAATTGAGCCTCCAAAGGGAAGTGTGACAAGTAAGAAAAATAAAAAAAAAACGAGAGATTTTGAAATATACTACCTCTATACAAAATCTGGGTAGAATATTTTGTGTAGAATAACCTATTTTATTTTAAGGGGGTCTACTGGAAACTATTCTCCCGGTGGGGGGGGTGAATTATTTTAAAAACATCCTTTTCAGGGGGAAATGTCAAATATCACCCATTGTAAAATGTTACATATTTAAAATTTCCGAAGAAAATAATTAGTTTTATATGAAGCTTTTTTCCACAAAAAGTTCACTCATAAAAATGAGTGTCTAAAACAGCGTATCTGAAATCTTGTCCTTTTAACTGGGGGGCGCGAAGGGGGAGCCCCAAGCCCCCCCCCCCCCCCGCGTGCGTAAGTCGTTACGCGCCATATTAGATACGCGCCATTGTAGTTGTGTCACTGTGTCCCACCTGTGAATATAGATAAAAGAAAAAAGATTTTTCTTTTCGTTATAGATATATATATGTGTTTTTAACTACGTAAAACTTGCGAACATACAACATTCTTCTATGTCCCATTGTCTGTGCATATAGATAGATTGTCAGGTTTACCGATTCTTGAACATGCAACATAAAATTGTCCATGGGAAAAACAATCCGTATTCAGATCTATACCTCATTATTCTAATGATTGCCCTTGAGCTTTGTTGATGGTGATTGCTAATCGAACATTCCCTGCGCCCCCGTCGTCATTTATATATCCCCCTGTGCCCCCGGCATCCCCGTTGTAGTTGTGTCCCTGTGTCCCGGTCGTCATTTATATTCCCAGTATCCCGGTCGTCATTTGTGTCCCAGTGTCCCAGTCTATAATTTCTCTTTGAGCGTCCCGGTGGTCATTTATATTCCCTGTGTCCCGGTCGTCATTTGTGTCCCAGTGTCCCAGTCTGTAATTTCTCTTTGAGTGTCCCGGTCGTCATTTATATTCCCGGTGTCCTGGCTTTTAGTTTTCTTTTTCTCCTTTATTTTTGAGTTTTTTCCTTTTTTTAGTTTTTTTTTCTTTTTCAGTTTTGTTTTTTTTTTAGCTTTTTTTTTCTTTTTAGTTTTTGTAGTTTTTACCCTTTTTTTAGTTTTTTTTAGTTTTTTTTTTACTTTTTTAGTTTTTAGTTTTTTACCTTTTTTTTTAGTTTTATAGCTTTTTTAGTTTTTTTAGTATTTTCTTTTTAGTTTTTTTTGTAGTTTTTACCTTTTTTAGTTTTTTTTCTTCTTTTGTATTAATGCTAAAGCCAAGGTTCGAACCTGGAACCTCTCGGACCTAGAACCTGGAACATAACGCTTTACCAACTCAGCTACTTCGGCTTGAATACATTTGTTTTGAGCAGCTTCCTCGGCTGTTGCCATTGTAGGTTCTTCAGTCATTTTACAATTAGAAATTTCTCTTTCAACGATCTTCTTGCAATTAATAATTTGTCTTTGAACGATTTTCTTAAATACCTGTGTCCTGGTCGTCATTTATATTCCTTGTGTCCCGGTCGTCATTTGTGTCCCGGTATCCCAGTCTGTAATTTCTCTTTGAGTGTCCCGGTCGTCATTTATATTCCCTCTGTCCCGGTCGTCATTTGTGTCCCGGTCTGTAATTTTTCTTTGTGTGTTTTTTCTTTTTAGTTTTTTTTTAGTTTTTTACCTTTTTTCTTTTTTTTCAGTTTTCTTTTTCTTCTTTATTTTTCAGCGTCACTATGAAATACATATCGCCGAACCTTTGTTTTTTTAACTAAAATCTGGTAGGCATTGATGACCTTATCCAAGTCAAATTCCCAAACCCAATCATCATCGCTATCATTTTCAGTTTTGATATGTTTTGACTCTCGCTGTCCAGGTGGATTTTCATCTAACTGCGCGGTTTTGCGTTCTTTAGCCGCTAGCCTGTTTTCTTTCTTTTCTTACTTTTTCTATCAGCCGCAAGCCTGTTTTCTTGCTGTTCTTGTGATTCCTCGGTACGCTTTCTTTTCTTACTTTCTCTATCAGCCGCAAGTTCTTTGGCATAGACTCTTTGAGCAGCTTCCTCGGCTGTTGCCATTGTAGGTTCTTCAGTCATTTTACAATTAAACATTTTTCCGTCCACGATCTTCTTACAATTAAAAATTTGTCTTTGAACGATTTTCTTAAATACCTTTAATGACGTCATCGTCATAACAAACATGACGACAGCTAACTTCATGACGACATGACATGATGACATGACGTCACTCGACTGACAGACAACTTATTTATATATATATATATATATATATATATATATATATATATATATATATATATATATATATATATATATATATGTATATATATATATATATATGTGTATATATATATATATATATATATATATATATATATATATATATATATATATATATATATATATATTCAGGTTCTTTTTTCCCCAACACGTGCTGTTTGCTTTGGAGTTTCCTTGTAGTCTAACTATCCTTTTGTATTATCTTAAATTTCCTCTTTTTTTACATATGAGCCTTAAAAGTTGCATTTCGGACTCTTGAATAGCATTTTTTATGATTCATTGCTTCTTATTTTCTTGGAAAATGCTTCTTTAAACTTTATTTGGCATCAAATCTTAGTAATATTTTCTTTTTTTATGGCACTTGGTATCTATCAAGTGACATATAGTCGGTCGGTCGGTCTGTCTGTCCTGGTTTTGCTAGTTTAGGCACCTCCAGGTAAGCTAGGACGCTGAAATTTGGCAGATGTATCAGGAACCAGACCAGATTAAATTAGAAATTGTCGTTTCCCCGATTCGATCACCTGGGGGGGGGAATGGGGGGACGGTAAATCAGAAAAATTAGAAAAATGAGGTATTTTTAACTTAAGAGCTGGTGATCGGGTTTTAATGAAATTTGAGAGTGGGTGATCGGGTTTTAATGAAATTTGATGTTTGGAAGGATATCGTGTCTCAGAGCTCTTATTTTAAATCCTAACCAGATCCGAGGAGTTTGGGGGGGGCCTAAAATCTTGGAAAACGGTTAGAGTGGAGGGATAGGGATAAAACTTAGTGGGAAAAATAAGTACAGGTGCTAGATATGTGATTGACATAACCGGAACGGATCCACTCTCTTTCGGGGAGTTGGGGGGAAGGTTAATTCTGAAAAAAATAGAAAAAATGAGGTATTTTTGACTTACTAAGGAGCGATCGGATCTTAATGAAATTTGATGTTTGGAAGGATATTGTGTCTCAGAGCTCTTATTTTAAGTCCCAAACGGATCCGGCGACATTGTGGGGAGTTGGGGGGGGGACCTAAAATCTTGGAAAACGCGTAGAGTGGAGGGATCAGGACGAAGCCTTGTGGGAAGAATAAGCACAAGTCCTGGAAACGTGATTGACATAACCGGAATGGATCCGCCCTCTTTAGGGGGGGAGGGGTAATTCTGAAAAATTAGAAAAAAATGAGGTATTTTCAAATTACAAAGGAGTGATCGGATCTTATTAAAAATTTCATATTTCGAAGGAACTCGTAACTCAGATCTCTTATTTTAAATCCTGACCGGATCCAGTGTCAATTGGGGGGGGGGGAATCTTGGAAAACGCTTAAAGCGGAGAGATCAGAATGAAACTTGGTGGGAAGAATAAGCAAAAGTCTAAGATACGTAAATGACATAACCGGACTATATCAGCTCTCTTTGGTGGAGTTTCGGGGGGGGGGGTAATTCTGAAAAAATTAGAAAAATGAGGCATTTGTAACTTACGAACGAGTGATCAGATCTTAATGTGATATTTAAAAGGGTCTTGGGCTTTAGAACTCTCGTTTTAAATCCCGACCAGATCCGGTGACATTGGGGGAGTTGGAGGCGGAAACCGGAATTCCTGGAAAACGTGAAAATCGAGGTATCTTACGAGTGGGTGATCAGATCTTAATGAAACAGTGCTTTGGCGAGTTTGGTGCTTCCGGACGTGCTAGGACGATGAAAATTGGTAGGCGTGTCAGGCACCTGCACAAATTGACCTGATAATGTCGTGTTCCCCAATTTGACCATCTGAGGGGCTGAATGGAGAGGAAAAATTAGAAAATTCGGGTATTTTTAACTTACGAGTGGGTGATCGGATCTTAATGAATTTTGATATTTAGAAGGACTTCGTGACTCAGAGCTTTTATTTTAAATTCCAACCGGTATTAAGCCTCTGACTTTCCTTTTAAATCAATCTATTGATTCTTAGAATTTTGCTAGAGCTCATACCATATGAGCTCTTGGCTCTTGGCTCGTCCGACCTCGTCACAAAGTGCCATTTGAGCTTATCTTATCTCTTGTTTAATTTAGGAGACCGATAAAGGGGCAACTATAATTCAGTGAAGTGATCTTTAATAATCAGAAGATAACTTAATTTCTGGCAATAGTATTTGAAGTAATTAAACGTGATATCACATTAGAAGTTTTATGCTTGTGTTAATAGACTGAATTGTATCAAACAATGCTATCCAATTGCGTTTGTATGTTATCCAAACGTTAATGCGATATTGCAGGAAATATGATACTTTTTTAAGAAGAAAAGAATCAAGTTTAAGACAGAAATACATACAATCAAAAATGAAGAGACAGATTGAAAAAGAGGCAATTTCAAAAGAGAAATGTGCATATGTGTCAAAAAAGTGTTTTGTAGTTTCACTATCCAAGACTTGGACAAAAAGATTATGTCAAATGTTAATACAAAGTCTTTCAACTCACTTGGAAAAGATATACAATGACTTCTTAATAAAAAGCACAAAAAAGTTGAAGTGAAAGATAAAGGAAAGAGGCATTATCAAAGAGATATCCAAAGTTTCGTTAAAGAGGAATATCAGCAGGGGAATATCACTGTCAAAGACTTGATAACATTATACAGTTCTTCAATCAACCCAAAAGAGAACGATTCAAAGGCTTTTTTTAGCGATTGGTTTTCAGACAAATTATTAAGAATAAATTCGTAGCAGATTATGCTAAAATTGTCCCAAACTTCTTTTGTGACCCAATTTAAGTTAGTCTCGTTTTTTGTTGTTTTTTTTCTCCCTCTCTCTCTTTTATTTAAGGCAAATGACAAAGAGTGTGGATAAGGTACAAAAGTGTAAACTGGCACTAGCGTCGACAAAAATTGACTGCACGGTGTTTCTTGGCATCTTTTCAAGCTTCGTAGTTGTTTTTCTTCATATTCTGACATTAAACACTTAATGCAACACAAATGTCGCGAATTACGTTAATTTTGCTTTATTTTTACGCTGCAAAAATGCCAAGGGAGGCCAAAAGCTAGATGGCATTGGTGATCTATTTTTATCATGCTATTGCCAGTTTCCACTCTTATAAGTTGACTATTCTCTTTGACAAAGAGAAATTCAGAGTTAATAATGAAACTCAAATTTATTCGTTATGGAAACATTTTTGTCATGCGCAGCTCCGTCCTAACTCTGATTTGTCATATTTACATTTTGTTTTTATTAAATTGATAATACAAAAATAAGTACAGTGCTCATATAAAACATTATCAGAAAATTTATAGAATGGAATCCCTCTCTTGAGGAATCCCAAATCCAAACTGTAGCCGACTTTCTCATAAGGCCTTGGCTGGGCTTTATTCAACTTATTGGGACTATTCCATGGTTTTGATGTGTTTTTTTTTTTTTTTGACCAGTGATGTGCAGTACATCAGGGTATTCAATTTCCGCTACTATAAATTCCTCTTATATCTGCCTCTTTGGTACAGGAACCGAAAGGCTATTCGTTTGTTTAGTGGGAATAATGTATATAGAATACTGACACTGAGCGGCACTGATATTTTATAATAATCGTTGTTTTTTTTTCTATTTAATGTTGTTTTGTATGTATTTCTTTATTATTTATTTATCTATTTTATTTATTCATCCAATGGCTTGTAAGCATAACATACAAAATACAAACAACATACACAAATAACACAAAACGAAAATCAAAAAGTAGCCACTGCTGGAATATTTAACAAAAATCAGTGGTAGACTTATGGTTGACAATATACATCACTGTAGAAAGAGATGTTTGCTAACTCAGTCTTGAAACTAGGAACGGTACAAGCAGTAACACAACTATCAGGTAATGAGTTCCAAAGTTTTATTGATCTATTTACAAAAGATATATTCCCTATTTGCAATTTTGGTGCGGGGGGGGGGAATTCAATGCATTTTGCCTGGTTGATGTATAATGGCTTCTTTGAAAGAAAATTTCTGAATCCAAATTTACAATGCCGTTTACAATACTGTGGACACTGAAAAGATTATGTATTTTCTTTTGGTATGTTACTCTACTTTATGTTAGTAGGTCAAAAATAAATTATTATTAATATTGATAGAAAGTAATTGAACCCAGTAGGAAAAACCTTTAGAAATCAGCTCAAATGTCAAACCTTGAAAATCTCCGATTTATTAGTTGTCCTAGCTTAAGGTATATGTTGCCAGTGCTATCTTCGGCACGTTATTTATCTTCTGACAGAGATATTTACCCAAACATTGAATTAAGTCTTTAGAAGTTGGGTTTACAGGGTTTCTTAGATAAAAACATTTTGAAAATTGCTGAAAAATATCAATTTTCTGTTTTGAAAGCATTTTGATTCCCTTCCCTAAGAATTAATCTCAGTAATATAATAATTCTGGTTTAATAAATCGAAAGAAACGAAATTAATAAATGTAAGGATATTACCATTTTTCTTGGGTGACTTTAGCGGTATTTTTTGGAATTGATAGGCGTTTTATGAGTTTTTTGTGCTAGTTATAGCTTCCCGCTTAAAATGACGAAATTTCGTGTGGGAAAGATGCCACAACTCTTAAAGGATTCAAACGCCTCAACTCTTAAACCCTCCAACTCGTGCCATGGAGGGTGCCACATTTGGCAACTATATTAAAAAGTAAAAAATTAGATGATTTTTCACATTGTTATAGGACATATTCTGCAGATGAGGGATGACAGATGGCTAAAGTTAGTCCTTGTTGACCAAAGCAGGTCGTCCCCCAATGGGAACTTCTTGGGAGGGTGTAAAGAGGGAGGCTTTGAACGGATTGGGATGGAAGAGGAGGGTGCGTAGCTGTGTTGGCCTCAGATGGCTCGGTTCTAGAGGGAGCTGTTAGTTGCTATGTTTTAGGATAGCCTTAAAAAAAATTTAGCAAGTGTTGATGTTTTCGTTTCGACAGTATTGCTGGTTTCTCTTTTAAAATTTCGTATGCTCTTGGGTGACCTGACCTTAACCAGAGAGTGCAGGTTGAGAAGGCCCGAGATTCCAAGGTTAAAATACTAGATCTATTCGTGTGTTTTTCTTTATTCTACTACTCTTGCTACTGATGTAATATTTATGGCTTTCAAAAATTATTGCGTAATTATTGCTTATGTTCATAGCTGTTGGATGTTTTGGATGAATTTTCTGGCTCATATTACTTTCTATCTAATATATTTAGTTTTTATTTGTATGGCCTGTTCAATAGTTTTGGGCATTGCTTATTTCTTAATCTATGCAATTATCCATTTTATTTTATATTCTATTTTGTTTATTTGTGCATTTTTTAGGCGCTCAAGCACCTAGCTGGCTCGCATTACTGCCTGAGAATGTGGAAAAACCCAAAGGAGACTACGTATGGCATGATTGCCAAATTGTCGACTGGTTGAATGGGCCTATTCCTGGCGCACATTAAGTAGCCACAAACTACAGTTTATGTTTCTGTTTTCGTGTTTGTGGTTCGTTTTTTGTTTTCAGAAAATATTGAATAATATGCAGCATTCGTACCATCAACCTGATATACAACTTGAGCAGATTCACAGAATAGACGCTTAGGCTAAAGACCAACTGCCTCCACGCCCCTAAAATAATATCAAAATATAGCACTAATACCTAAGTCTATTGGCTCCATCTCAGTATTGTTATTTTGAGACTCCGTCAAGGCGGCGCCATATTTCCCAGCTTAATGTAAAAAAAAACAATCAGAAACTAAGTAAAAAAAAAGTTAGTTTTCTTAAATGAAAGTAAGGAGTAACATTAAAACTTAAAACCAACAGAAATTGTCATGTATATGAGGGGCTTCGCCTTCTCGTCAGTACCTCACTTTTTACGCTAAAGTTTTTTTTTAATACTTTCAAAGAGCTATTTCAAACAGTTCGTAACAACGAACCCGGCTCAATAGTAACCAAAACTCTGAAAAACGGAATTTTGATACCAATATTTACATCAAAAGAATCGCTTTTTAATGCTGATTTTAAATATATGTTTCATCAAGTTTAGTCTCACTCATCAAAGGCTACGAGCCTGAGGAAATTTGCCTTATTTTAAAAATAGGAGGAAACATCCCCTAAAAGTCATAGAATCTTAACATAAATCACACCATCATATTCAGCGTATCAGAGAACTCTACCGCAGAAGTTTCAAGCTCGTGTCTACAAAAAAGAATTTTGGAATTTTGTACTTTTTGCCAGAAGATAGATCACGGATGCGTGTTTATTTGTTTGTTTGTTTTTTTGTTTTTTTGTTTTCCAGGGGTGATTGTATCGACCCAGTGGTCCTATAATGTCGTGAGAGGACTCACTATAACGGAAATTAAAAGTTCTAGTGCCCTTTTTAAGTGACCAAAAAATTGGGGAGCATCTAGGCCCCCTCCCACGCTCATTTGTTTTAACCAAAGTCACCCTATCAAAATTTTGAAATAGACATTTTGTTCAGCATAGTCGAAAATCCTAATGACTACGTTTTTGGGGACGACTTAATCCCCCACAGTCCCGGGGGAAGGGCTGCAAGTTACAAACTTTGACCAATGTTTACATATAGTAATGGTTATTGGGAAGTGTACAGACGTTTTCAGGGGAATTTTTTCTTGTTGGGTTGGGGGTAGGTCGGGGGGAGGGGGTTACGTGGGAGGATCTTTCCATGGAGGAATGTATCGTGAGGGAAGAGAATTCCCTGAAGGGGGTGCAGGATTTTCTAGCATTATTTTTAAAAAATTAGAAAATAAATAAATAAGAATTTTTTCAACTGGATGTAAGGAGGAGCATTAAAACTTACAACGAACGGAAATTATTGCGTATATAAGGGGGTTCGTCTCCTCCACAATACCTTGCTCTTTACGTTAAAGTGTTTTTAGTTAATTTCAACTATTTATTCTATGACCTTTGTTATTCAGGGCTCATTCTTAAAGAATTGGGGTAAAATTCAAGCTTTTGTTTAAAGACCGAGGTATTGACGGGGGGGAGGCCTACTTACGTAATAAAAATACATAAATATAGAATTTCTTTACGTAAGTTAATTCGTAAGTTAGGTATATTTATTACTAATAAAAACGTTCGTAAAAAAAGGTTCTAGTCGCATTTATAAGTAACCAGAAATGGGAGGGCAACTAGGCCTCCTCCCCCACCTCTTTTTTATCAAAATTATCCTATCAAAACTATGAGAAAGTCATTTAGGCAAAAATAAAATAAAAATATGCAAATTTCGTTTTAATTATTCATGGCCGGTGAGTCAAATCAAAACATGCCTTAATTTAAAAACGTTCTGAAATTAAATAAAAAAAGCAAGTTTTTTTAACTGCAAGTTAGGAGCTACATCAAAACTTAAAACGAACAGAAATTATTCCATATATGAAAGGGATTGTCCTCTTCTGAACACAACGCAACGCACGAAAATTGGGTTCTTTATTTGGTTCTAGGGATCACTGCAGCCGTGATATTTCGCATATATTGAGAACTAAAATAACAATAATAGCTAATATCTTCATAGTAAGTTAGTTTTTTTTGTTTAGAAAGCTCATTCATACAACTTTCTTTGTTGATTTGTCAAATTAAAGAAACACAAAACTAAAACACAGTTATCTTTTTCAAGAAAAATAAGTTTCCCATTTTATTATTTACCGTAAGGTATGAATTTTATTCTAAATATTATGAATTGAGTAGAGCCTTCAGGGTGACAAGCAGAAAAGGAAAGAAACCGTGGTGAGTACTCTTTTTTGATTCTAGAGGAAGATCTTTTTGGAAATTATACCTGCAAACTCAGCATGTGCCTGAATCCTCGAACAGAGGCTCTTCAAGTTTCAATATGAAAAAAATCATGTTTTCAGAAATATATTTCGCGGATTTCTGTTTTTTTTTTTTCCGGTATTTTTTTGTTTTGTTCCATTTTCCAGTTAATTTGTTTTGATAGAGGGAAATAATATGAACGCTGAGAAACTAATAGCTCCCCTGTTATTAGGGGAATATTTTTAATGTAGAAAAAAAGATCGGATTCAAATGTTAAGCTGCAAAAAGGCCGAAGGACTTAAGTAAGTTTTCCATGACTAATATGTTTTCCAATTAATATTACTTTAAAAATTCTGCTTGCGGAAACAGGAAAATAACTTTGTGTCCCCCCCCCCCGCCAAAAAAATTATTACACTATTAGAAACTTACAAGGGAGATTTTATTCTTCTAAGCATTGCTATACAAAAGTTTAACTTTAGTGCAAAGACCTGGTTTTTTTTTGGGGGGG
The DNA here is from genome assembly GCF_032884065.1 of Artemia franciscana. Taxonomy (NCBI): domain Eukaryota; kingdom Metazoa; phylum Arthropoda; class Branchiopoda; order Anostraca; family Artemiidae; genus Artemia; species Artemia franciscana. The sequence goes on along the minus strand of NW_027062791.1, from coordinate 58,807 downwards.
GGGAGGCTACTCATCTCATCGATGGGAAAGGTCAAAGTGGTATATAAATTAGACAGAAACAAAAACATTTTTTTAGAAGAAATTTAAAGCACCGTCAAAATTAAAACGAAGAGAAATTACTGTATATGTGACAGGGGTTACAACCTCTCTAGTCCTCCACTCTTTACGCTGAAGTACCACTTATGATTTACTGAGAATCAAGGCTTTAGGTATTAGAGGGTCTCTGACCCCTCCCCCCAAATGTTTGTCCGGCTCATAAAAACGTAACAAAGATGAATATAAACAAATTTTCGATGTGTTTTTTTTTTACAACCTTTCTCCACCTTTAGACGCAAAACAAATTTTAGGTTAAAGGAACGGGCTGTTTGAAATAAGAATGTGCCAATAAGTTAATTTTCGGTTGAAACTTAGATCCGTAATTATATGGGTCATGGGGTCCCAGTGCCCAAAAACAAAAACGAAAAGATGTGTTCACCAAAAATTATTGTTCAAACAGAGCCGAATATATTTTTTCCCCTAACAACTTAGATCAGGCGGATTTCAATGCACGAAATATACTCAAGCAAAAGTATCACTTATCCCATAAGCTTTTTTTGGTCAGGTTGCCTCAAAACGTTCAAGAATCGTTACCTGGCCCAAGAGAACCTTAAATTCTTTTGAAGGAAGGGGAAGGCACTAGGGAGTTCACAAATAGGTCATTTTTGTCTATTATCGGTTTGAAACTTACGTTTGTGAGTTCCTACGCTAAGTGTACAACAATGTAAAAAACGTAGAGAGTGTTTAGTCCATCTCTCTAACTCTTTCCTCATCACAAAATTAGGCCCCTTTCCAACCTTTAACTTTGACTACTAAAGCGTTGAAGTCAAATAACTAGAATCAGAAATTCACATTTGCCAGGAAGCACAAATTCTGATTTTTTTTTTATAAAGAGTATGAGTTGGTACCACTTAGATGTGATCATAAAAGTCTAAATTGTGTGAAAAATATATGTATACTGTTTGGATCCACTTTATCCCCCCACTGGCAGCAAACATGTCGTACAGCATGCTGATAAATGTGACACAAGTAGCGCTGGTGTTACATGAAATGCGACTAAGTGATAACATTCATTATTCTTCAAATCAGTATTGTTCAAATACTGACAGGTATAAACCGGCTGAACACAATTTGACCTTTAATATAGAAGGTAAGGCAATTGATTATTGAACGGGAGGTAAGATCTAGTGTCATCGCTACACCTACTAAGAATCAAAACTCGTTCTAAGAAACTGAATTAAAAAAATAAACTGAAAATAAGGATTAACATTAAAACTCAAAGCGAACAGAAATTATTCCATATGTGAAGAAAAATCCAAACTTAGTGTACTTTAATATATAAGTGAACGCTGACCTGTGACTTTAGGAAGAGGGTCGAACTAAATTAAAAGACAATATATGTGTCCAGTCTATCCAAATATGCTACTGCTAATGTGGGGGGAACTACTCCAGGATTGAAATTGAAACTTTTAGACAATGTAGTGGAAGAAACGAGGAAGCCAGGGGAACGAGTTTTGTATTGGAAGAGGGAGCTAAAAATGTTGTCCCATAACCTCTTCTGCATAAACGTATTCAAGTAATTCAAGACACGACGTGGCACCAGATTATCAAAATTGTGTGTCTGCAACCTCTTATTCTTTAGTAAAAATCAATGATATTATTTTTTCAAACAGTTTTAATCTTTTCGTGGGGTATGCTTTGTTTTAATCTTCTCCTGGGGTATGCTTTACTTCAGTAAATTGAACCAGATCACAATTATTGCTTTAAATCACATCACTGTAAACCATATTTAAAATTTAACTCATTAAATCGCCCACCCAAAAGCTAGTTTATAATACACTACGGTTGTCTGCAGCAATTAATTGCTGACGGCCTTAGTAAAAGCTGATTCCACTACTTAATTTATGTTTGTTGAATACATGTGTATTGTTTATTTATTAATTCTGTAATTTTTTTTATTTAACAGAGCAACGTCATTGCTAAGCAGTAGCTTTTCTTCGTTATTGCTTAGAGAAACATGTCCTATTGAAGACTTAAGGAAGGAACGGGCTATCTTTACTTTTTAACCGATTTTAATGCATGCACATGTGGTCTCAGCATTGGGACAGCTACATATTCTGTAAATTATTTTTACTCTATATAATTGTTACTATTATATATACTATATGCTATTATACTATTATATATTATTATACTAACTATACTATTATACTAATATACTTAATTATACTGATTATGGTATTTAGTATACCATAATCAGTATAATTAAGTTTTTTTTCCCTAACAACTTAGATCAGGCGGAATTCAATGCACGAAATATACTCAAGCAAAAGTATCTTTTGCTTGACAACTTATCCAAAAATTAATTAAAATATATTTAATAAACATTAAAATATATTAATTGTATATTAAAACATATTAATTATACTAATTATTAATTATGCTTAATTATACCAATTATACTATTATATATAATTAGACTTAAGGAAGGAACGGGATATCTTTACTGTTTAATGGATTTAACGCATGCACAAATGGTCTCAAGATTGGGACAGCTAGACTGCTACAGTAAATTATTTAAATGTAAACTGTAAATTATTAATTCAGAATAAGTGCGTCCGTAAGTTCAGCGATGTAAGATGGCCAAAATTTCGTTTCCTTGACCAGTTCCGTAATTTTCCTATTTTTCATCCCTCTCTGACAACCAATGAAACAGTTTGTATGATATTTGTTTTGCTTCTTTAGTTTCACGTAACTTGAGCGTTTTTCTGCTGATTAGCGCATTCCAAGAACCGAACAAAATTATTTTTCGCATAAATTCCATTTTAAGTGCACGCAGTAAATAAAATGCTTCTAACCTCAGTAAAGGTTGTAGAAACGGCATTTTTAGTATATCTGTTGGATTTTTAATCTGTCGGTCGCAGATAGAAGACTATGGAATCTTAAAGCAGGAATTTCCAATTTTGAAGACTTTTAAGTGTATCATTATTATAATAAGAGCAAGGACATTTTGAAACATAAATAATGCGAAAACTAGTTCTTATAAACAATATACCCTAAGCCCCCCCCCTAAAAATATCAGCAAAATTTTCTTAATTTCTAGTTTAGCTACTTTTCTCTGTCTCGAAAAGGTGGTAGGTTGGGGAAAGTAAACTTTCAGAGACGGGTCTAGAGATTAAAGTGTGTCCTAGAAAGGTGTTATGAGGCACATAGCAGGCCTATTTTATCACCCTTTAAAGAAATAAGTGTGATTCAATTTATTTGGGTCCAGACGAAACTATATTCTCATTCAATTGCTCCATTATGGCCTGGATTTTAGAATTCTTGACCTGATATCGAGGCACTTTGGGTCTCACTAAAATTTTCTGGCAGTGGAATGTTGGAAAATTTGTTAAACAACAATTACAACCTTTTTATTTAATTTTCTTTGAAACAAAGTTTTCTTATAATTTGTTTGTTAATCTATTCGAAGACTACTTTTAAGCTTAAATATTGTATATAAAGCTGAACAATTTAAGAAAATTCAATCTTTCTTAGATGATCAGAATAAAACGGATTCTTAGCCTTTTTTTCATTAGATAATAAAATTGTATTTCTATTTAAGAAAAATCCTGAGTATTGCGCCCGTCCCCTAAAAATGGTAAAGGCGTGTGATGGTGATTCAAAACATCCCGCCTTACAAAGTGATGATATAGGCTTTTCATCGGCTCCCCAGCAAAGCAGTGAGAATATGGCAATTTAAACCCTACGAAGGTTTGATTTAGAACTTGAAGAGCTGATCCCAGTCTGCAAGATGGCGTTGTCAACCTTAGCGTAAGTGGAAGTTCTTTGACACTCAGAGATATTTCTAGAAAAGCTTATCTATTAGCGGTAATAATTTAAAGTTTTTTAGCACGATGAATCCATTCTTTTCATGTTTCTTCTTCCAATGCAAAAATAATAATGAAGCAAATCTTAAGATCCAACAAGTCGCGCAAGATGACATCACCTTCAATAAATTAACAATTCACGCAATACTTATTATATAACAAAAACGAAAATTAATAACACTTGCGTCTTGAGGTATTCGCCGTCAAACTTCTCCGTGATTTTTAACCATTAAGGAAGAAAAGACTAGTGACAATGGACGTAGTAAGAGTTATTATAGTGTCATTATCGTCGATTATCAGTTTAATCGACATATACTGATATTTTTTCCTTAAAATTTTTACCGCATTTTACTTATGAAAGGAAAAAAAGTAAAAACATTTAAAACATATTTCGTTTTCAATAAAGGTCTGGTCTTGACAAGGCAGTTATAAGCCCTACCCATGTTAATTTTTGCTTGTTTTAAGTTTGGCTCGGCTCTATATTGTAATTAAACAAAAAAAAAAACAAATTTTTTTAACTGAAAGTAAGGAGCGACATTAAAACAACAGAAATTACTACGTATATGAAAGGGGCTGATCCCTCCTCAACACCCCGCTCTTTACGCTAAAGTCTGATTCTTTCTCTCAACTCTACTTTTTAAAACAGTAAAAAACTTTAGCGTAAAGAGCGGGGTGTTGAGGAGGGAACAGACCCTTTCATATATGGAGTAATTTCTGTTTGTTTTAAGTTTTAATGTCGCTCCTTGCTTTCAGTTAAAAAAAATTGTTTTTTTAGTTTAATTTCTGGACGTTTTTGAATTAATGCATGTTTTGATTTTACTATTGCATATTTAGAAATTAGCATATTATTTTTTTGGCTAAATGGCTTTCTCATAATTTTGATCGGACAATTTCGAGAAAAAAAGAAGCGGGGAAAGAGGCCTAGTTACCCTCCAATTTTTTGATTACTTAAAAAGGCAACTAGAACTTTTAATTTTTTACGAACGTTTTTATTAGTAAAAATATATGTAACTTACGAATTAACTTACGTAATGAACTTCTATATTCGTATGTTTTTAATACGTATATGAGGGGGTTCGCCCCCTCGTCAATACCTAGCTCTTTAAACTATAGCTTAAATTTTGTCTTGACCCCTTCAGAATAACCCCTGAATCACAAAGGCCGTAGAATAAATAGTTGAAATTACTAAAAATAATTTAGCGTAAAGAGCGAGGTATTAGGAGGAGGTGAACCCCTCACATGCGTAATAATTTCTGTTTGTTTTAAGTTTTAATACTTCTCCTTACTTTCAGTTAAAAAAAAGCTTTTTCATATTTATTTCTTCGTTTTTTTTAAATGCCAGAAAAGCATTCCCCTTCATGGAAATTCTCTTCCCCCATAAAATTCCTCCATGGAAAGTTTCCCCCACATAGCTTCCTCCCCTCAACCGCTCCCCCAACCAAAAACGTCTCTACACTTCCCAATAACCATTACTGTATGCAAACACTGGTCAAAGTTTGTAACTTACAGCCACTCCCATCGGGACTGTGGGAGAGTAAGTCGTCCCCAAAGACATAGTTATTAGGTATTTTGACTATGTTGAATAAAATGGCTATCTCAAAGTTTTGATCCGGTGACTTTTGGAAAAAAAATGAGCGTGGGAGGGGGCCTAGGTGTTCTCCAATTTTTTTGGTCACTTAAAAAGGGCACTAGAAATTTTAATTTCCGTCACAATGAGCCCTCTTGTGACATTTTAGGACCGCTGGGTCGATACGATCACCCCTGGGAAAAAAACAAAAAAACAAAAAAAAAACAGATTTTTAAAGGGTATTTCACCCTATTTTCTAAAATATGGCAAATTTTCTCAGGCTCGTAACTTTTGATGAGTAAGATGAAACTTATATATTTCAAATCAGCATTAAAATGCGATTCTTTGATGTAACTATTGGTATCAAAATTCTGTTTTTTAAAGTTTCGGTTACTATTGAGCCGGGTCGCTCCTTACAGTTCGTTACCACGAACTGTTTGATTTCTGTTTGTTTTGAGTGTCATTTATTTATTAATTGTGATTTGTGGTAGTTGCATGCATGGACGATTATTTGGATTTATTTCTGATTAGTTTTTGGCTCAAAGGAGCTCTTTACTTTTCTTTGGAAAACTTGTTTTGTGGAAAAAGTTTTCAAATTAATTTCTGTTTGTTTTTATTGACATTGTATTTTCTTAAAAAAATAATACCTCATATATTTTCGGTTTTTTCTATAAGAATTCGTAGTTTGGATTGCTATTTGTACGTTCGAGAAACTTTTTCAACAATTTTTAATCCTGACACGAACAGTATTTTTTAATCTAATTCTATAACTCCTGAAGATGATCGGTAAAATTAAACTTAATTCCATTCCCAAAAGATTCCATCTAAGCTCTTTGACAATCTGCATACCCTTACAATTTTGTATTGATTTGAATTGTTAGACAGAAGCTGTAATAGTAGTAGCCCCAAAAGTTTCAACTTAATACTCCTAGTTGTTCTCGATATACTGCTGATGTTTCTTACTGGCAACCGTAAATACAATGCCTTTTGATTTAGTTTAAATCAACATTTAGCTGAAAAGCATAATGGGCCAATTGCATAATTGTGGGGGGTTGACATGTCCAATATCCCTAAACATATATTTGCTGGACGGTTCTACTACTATGCTGAACAAAATTTTGACTGGATACGTTCGGAAAACGAATGAGCTTGAGAAAATGGCTGCTTGCCCCCCAATCTCTTTTTACTCTTAAAAAGCGCACCAGAACTTTTAATTTAAAATTGGATTGGCTCCTTTAAAAGTTTCAATGATATTTTTAACTATTATTGAGTGCTGCTGCCTATGATATTGGTTATATTGCCTTTTGGAAACCTGCATACATACGGTTTTTCGTTTGATTGAAACTCCTCCTGAACATTCCATAAAAGTTCCATCTTAATACTCTTAATGTCATTAGTTACAGTAACTGTAGTGATAAATTAAAAGAATACACATAGTGCCTTCTGGCTAGTTCAAAATCACCCGAAACTCACACTTGAGTTTGTCTAACTTAATAATGTAAACTGTTCTTCAGATATTGCATTGTGACCTTTGAAATTCCACACACTCATAGTTTGTTTTGATTTAGTTCAACGTCCGCCTAAATAATCCTTAAAAGCTTCACCTAAATACCCTTAGCTTGCGCAATAGCAATAGTTGTAGCAGCATTAGTAGCAGTATGCGCATAGCACTTTTGGTTTCTTTAACATCCCCTTCATCACACGCGGAAAATTTCAGTTGAATACTCACCATCAACCGTTCCTGGAGCATATCTGATGCTTCCGCTTGACAACCTATGTGGGCATAGTGGGTTTTGAGTTCTATAAGTTTTTACATATCCAAAAATTTCCGTCTTAATACCCTTAGTTTTAAAATCAGTAGTAGTAGTAGCAGTAGAATTAATGTTAGTAGCCTAGGCTTTAGTCGCAGTAGTAGTAATAGAATAATAATAATAATTACAGAGTACTGGTACAAGCAGTAGCATTAGGATGAAAACATTTTCTTTTGGTTATTTCACCATCCCTAACAACAAGCCCTGTTAGTTTTAACCTTGACTCACCAAACTGTCCCTACGATATTGCTGTTATACCTTTTTGACAGCCTACATACAGACGGTGTGTTGTGACTCTGTTTTTGGGTAATAGTGGGCATGGAAGGGGGGCTGGTTGCCCTGAAATCACTTTTGACTATTAAAAAGTGCCCTAGCCCTTTCAATTTCCAATTGAATGAGCTCTTTTTGAAGTTTCTGCGACAACTTCTTCAATACAAAGTACCCTAATCTAAAAAAAAAAAAAAAATAATAATAATAAAAAAAAAAATACATTGTGCCCACTTCGCTCTTTACTAAAGGCAGCCATATTGCACAGCCTATGATATTTGTGTAAAAGGTTTATTTGACCTTTACCGAGATAACATATGATATTATGTGATTTATTAAGCAGACTATGTAATGAGATTGTAATTGTCAGTGGATCACCAATCTTCAGCTTTGAAAACATTCACGTGATGCAATGCTATCAAGCACCTGAAACCAAGCAAGTGTTTCTTGATAAACAGTCAGTAGGTTTAATTAACATCAAGACAAACTTTATATATAGTTTTTTTAAGTTCTTGCGTATTATATGGTGCACTTTCGAGAATTTGGATCTACAGATCATACAGTAACCGGTTTATGCCTGTCAGCATTTGAAGAAAATTAGTTAGACTCAGTTGAAATCTACATTGTTGGTATATTTTTATTTGTAGATATTGTAGGTATTATTAAATATAAAGATGGTATTTTGGTTGGGCTAGGTTATATTAGGTATTTAATGCAATGTGTTTTGTGCGGCCGAATCTGTGAAAGATCTAACAGAAACCGGTTTCAGTTCCTGGATCGGTTATGATTTGCTTATTTTAAGTGAGAAAAAAACACTTAAAATAGTATCTGCTTTTTCTAGAACTGATCAACCATTTAAAATTTACTAATCTCTATAATGCACTTACAAAACACCAAAATTCGCGGTCAAACTTCTCTGTGATCTTTAACCATTAAGGAAGAAAAGACTAGTTACAATGGACCTTGTAAGAGTTATTATAGTGTCATTATCGTCGATTATCAGTTTAATCGACATATACTGATATTTATTCCTTAAAGTTTTGACCGCGTTTTACTTATGAAAGGAAAAAAAGTAAAAACATTTAAAGCATATTTCGTTTTCAGTTATAAGCCCTACCCATGTTAATTTTTGCTTGATTTAAGTTTCGCTTTTTTAACTGAAGTCTTTTTAACTGAAAGTAAGGAGCGACATTAAAAATTTAATGCGACATTAAAAAACACTTAAAATAGTATCTGCTTTTTCTAGAAATGATCAACCATTTAAAATTTACTAATCTCTATAATGTACTTTCAAAACACCAAAATAAAAGCAAGAACAAAGGTGACGAAGGAGCTCTTATTTCATAACAAGTTTTTCAGCCAAGTATGTCAGACCAACTAAGCAAATAATTCCAAAAGTCAAATAGCTAACGCAATTTGAATCGACCTTGACAACAATTGCAGTTTGATGACATAACATTTCTTTTCCTTGGCGTTGATGGGTATTTGATTGTTTTCTGTAAATTTTCCAATTTAAGAAAGTTTTTTAACCAGTGATTATTTTTGTTGCACATGGAGCTTCCTGCACATCAGGCCATTTCGATGAACCCTTTAATATCTTCCTACACAACTTATGGTGTCAATGACTCTTGACCACGCCCTTATCAGTAATTTAAGTTTATAGACCCAAAATTGCATCACAACAAACTTTACAGCTCATCGATTAAGATAAAGTGAAACATAAGGGTTGCCAGGGCAGAGCCAGTTTAGGCCTCTCTTGGGCCCGGGGTCAATCTTGATTAATCCCCTCCCGCTGTCTCTAACAAAATTTGCAAGTCAAAGTTTATTTGTAAGTTTAATTGATTGATTAATTGTAATTTGTAAGTTTAATTTAATTTGTAAGTTTAATTCAAATCACGCCCCACAAGTTAAAACAGCTGTTGTAACTTCCCTCATTGATCGTGCCCTGAATATTTGCTCCGATTCGTATATAAATGCAGAGATAAACTTTATCAGAGATATTCTTTTTGGTAATGGATACCCCATTCCAATAAGATAATTAACCGTAGAATAAAAAGACATTCCTGTAAAATCGAAGATGATATTTCACAATGTGAGGCTGCTGATAAGCCCTCAAATATTGTCAACCTTCCGTATATCCCAAAAATCACAACAAAATTAAAAAATATTTGCACAAAAAATAATCTGTACGTAGTTTTTACTAATAATTTTAAAATCATTAATTTCTTAAATTCCGGTAAAGATAAGACCCCAGTTACTCGCCAAAGAGGGGTCTATCAAATACCCTGTGATTGTGGAAATTACTATGTCGGTAGGACCCATCAGAATCTAGAAAAACGGTTACAACAGCATAAAAAAGACATAGACAAGGCATTAATTTCAAATAGTTCCAACAACTCCTTTGATTCTGCTTTAGTTTGGCATATATTTAGTAATCTGTCCCACACGATACTTTTTGAAAAATCATCACTCATCAGTAATGATTTGGGGATAAAACAGCTGGTTCGAGAATCAATCGAAATTAGTCTCAAAATAAATAATAATATTTCTTTGAACAGGGACTTCGGAGAATACTTATTAAATTCTTTATACCAAAATTTAATTAAAAATGACCTAACAAAACATTTTACTAAACCGATTTATAATAATATTGAACCAGCTACGAAAAGGCCTTTGAGACAGGCTGCTAAGAATGCAAGGTTGGCTCTGAGAAATTGCATTTAATCACTTTGTTCTCTTTAGTTTGAATGAATCTATATTCTCACTTCATGCTTTTTGGCACTCCTGGTTGAACTTAATTGAAGTAAGGATGCTAGGGCTGTTTTTAAAAAACATCATTAGTTTTAATTCTCACAATTTAATGTAAGTTTATTTATATACACATATTTTCTCTCTCGTTTTCGTATTGTGCTGAAAACGGCCCTTGGACATAGGGCCGAAATATTCACGGAACTGATTTCCACTGTCTTAAAAAGATTTTCCCCTATTGTTTCTACTTTGTATTTGTAATTTTTTACTTGGTCATTTTCATTTGACTTAGGAAAATCGGCACCTGCTTCCCCCCCCCCCAGGATTTTGACAAAATTACGATCGTAAAAGAAAAGTCACTGTGCTATAACTATGAAAGCAAGGGTTCTTGGAAGGATGATAATCTAATCTAAATTCCTTCGTCACACAGGTATTTGAAACTTTAAAAATAATATTTTAGATAAGTTCTAAAAGTAAAAATCCGTTAACTTTCCAAGTAATAGAAATCATAGATCAATATTTGCAAAATATGCATAGATGTGGGTGGCGAAACAAAGTAAAGGTCTTTCTGGTCCATTCGTAATTTAAAATTAATGAAAATTTCATTAAGAAAAAACTAAATAAAAAAGCTGCTTTAAGAAAAAAAACAAATTAATATAATGCATAGGAATATATATGTGAATATAGATTAAAACAGATATTACAGTTAATCGATTTCGAAATAATTAAGATGACATGAAAACACTGAAATTTTTTTAGTAAGATGGTGAAATTTCCAAAGAAAAGTTAATTTTTGCAAATAATGAAAGAGGTTTGAATATTTAATTATAAGTTTTAATTGAAGGGGGAAGAATAAAAAAAAACTATAACGAGCTTAAACAATGATCATGAATTTGAAAATTGGAGAAAATGAATAAACTTTAATAAAAAATAAATAAAACGAAAACTGAAAGAAAATCACATTTTGTAAACTGTTGTTGTTGCTTTTCCACAAGCTAAGTACGATTATTTTACGACATTAAAACAAACAGACAAAAACATAACTGTTGTCAGGTTAAACCTTCTTTTGACACAAAAAAAAAAACTGTAATTAGCTTTACGTGGTACAGCTAATAGGTGTTTATCAGAACTTGATTGATTATCAAACAAATTCCAATGTCCCTAATGGAATCAACAGAACATATTACAGCTTCACCAATATAATTCTGTTATACTACTGCATACACTAATTGTTAAAACCATTTTCTCTTCAGCTGGTAAAAAAGCACAGACTCTTAACACAAAAATAAAAAAAAAAAATGAAAGAAGCTCACATTTCATAAACTGAAGTTGTATTTGAAAAGCAGCTTTTCCACAAGGTGAACATGATAATTTAAGCACCAAAACAGAAAGCAGGGTGACCGCTATGTCCTAGTTTTCTTTTTTGTAAAGTATGGTGTTTACTTCACTTTTTTCCGACTGTTTTAGCATCAGAACTGTTTTGCAGTTGTATAGATAAATATATAAGGTTATAAAGGTATATAAGGTATATAAAGGTATAAGGTTTCCGTATTTTACTGATGATTGTCTTCAACGAGTATCATGTTGGTGATTATAAGGATAATAGGATTCTGTATATGGAAATAATATTTTATTGATAAGAAAAATCTCCTTTCGTGTATCAGAATTCAAAAATATGCCGAGCCTATACCTTATTTTCGTTACACCACCAAGGACGGTGAAAATCAAATCTGATCCTTTCAATTTATTAAATGGAAAGTTACATAGCCACATGTACCTTAAAACATCAAATTGTTTAACGAATTGTAGTGACCCGGCTTAATAGTAAACGAAACTCTAGAAAATAGAATTTTGATACCTATAGTTACATCAAAAGAATCACATTTTTACGCTGATTTCTAAATATATAAGTTTCATCATAGTTACGATCCTGAGAAAATTTACCTTATTTTAGAAAATAGGGGAAACACCCTCTAAAAGTTAAAGAGCCTTAACAAAAGTGACATCATCAGATTCTACCCTACTGTAGAAGTTTCAAGGTCCTATCTACAAAAAGTAGAATTTTGTATTTTTTTTCCCAGAAGACAAATCAAGGATGCGTGATTATTTGTAATTTTTTTCCCACGGGTGATCGTATGGACCCAGTTTTCCTAGTTTGTCACAACAGGGCTCATTACAATGGAAATTAAAAGTTCTAGTGCCCGTTTTAAGTGCCCAAAGAAATTGGAGGGTACCTAGGCCCCCTCCCAGGCTCATTTTTTCCCAAAGTCACTGGACCAAATTATGAGATAGCCATTTTGTTCAGCGTAGTTGAAAAAACCTAATAATTATGTCTTTCAGGACCACTTAATCCCCCACGGTCCCCGAGGGAGGGGCTACAAGTTACAAACTTTATCCATTGTTTACATATAGTAATAGTTATTGGGACGGGTACAGAAGTTTTCAGGGGAACTTTTTCACGTTATAGAGGGGTCGGAAGGAGGGAGTTACGCGGGAGGATATTTCCATGGAGAAATTTATAATGAGGGAGGATAATTTCCATGAAGGGGCCACGAGATTTCTAGTATTATTTAAAAAACGAGAAAATAAATAAAAAAAAAGTTTTTTTCAGGTGGAAGTAAGGAGCAGCAATAGAACCTAAAACGAACAGAAATTATTATGTATATAAGGGGGCTTGTGTCCTCCAAAATACCTTACTCTTTAGGCTAAGGTATTTTGTAGTAATTTCAACTATTTATTTTACGGCCTTTGTGATTTAGGGGTCATTCTTAGAATTGGGACCAAATTGAAGCTTTAATGTAGAGAGCTAGGTATTGACGAGGGGGAGAACCCCTTCATATACGTAATTAATATATAAAAATATAAAATTTCGTTACGTAAGTTAATTCATAAGCTACGTATATTTATTGCTGATAGAAACTTTCGTAAAAAAAGTTCTAGTTGCCTTTCTAAGTGACCAAAAATTGGAGTGCAACTACACCTCCTCCCCTTCCCCTTTTTTCAAAAAAAACGTCCGATCAAAACTATTAGAAAGCCATTTAGCCAAAAAATTAATATGCAAATTTCGTTTTAATTATTCATGTGCGGTGAACCAAAATCAAACCAAGCATTAATTATGAAACGTCCAGAAACTAAATAAAAAAAACAAGTTTTTTAACTGCAAGTAAGGAGCAACATTAAAAATTGAAACGAACAAAAATTATTCCGTATATGAAAGTGGTTGTCCTCTCCTCAAAGCCTCGCTCTTTACGCTAAAGTTTTTTATTGTTTTAAAAGTATAGTCAAACAGTTCGTGGTAACGAACTGTAGTAAGGAGAGACCCGGGTCAATAGTAACCGAAACTCTAAAAAATGGAATTTTGATACCAATAGCTACATCAAAAAAATTACATTTTAATGCTAATTTTAAATATGTAACTTTCATCAAGATTAGTCATACCTATCAAAAGTTACGAGCCTGAGAAAATTTGCCTCATTTTAGAAAATAGGGGAAAACACCCCCTAAAAGTCATACGGTCTTAACGAAAATCATATCGTCAGATTCAGAGTATCAGAGAACCTTATTGTAGAAGTTTCAAGCTCCTTTCTACAAAAATGTGAAATTTCGCATATTTTGCCAGAAGACAAATCACGGATGCGTGTTTATTTGTTTATTTGTTTGTTTTTTTTTTATTTGCTTTTTTTCCCCCAGGGATGATCGTATCGAACCAGTGGTCCTAGATTGTCACGAGAGGGCTCATTCTAATGGAAATTAAAAGTTCTAGTACCCTTTTTAAGTTATGAAAAAAATTGGAGGGTACCTAGGCCCCCTCCCACGCTCATTTTTTCCCCAAAGTCACCGGATCAAAATTCTGAGATCGCCATTTTATTTACCATAGTCGAAAAACTTAATAACGATGTCTTTGAGGACGACTTACTCCCCCGCAGTCCCCGTGGGAGGGGTTGCAAGTTACAAACTTTGACCTGTGTTAACATATAATAATGGTTACTGGGAAGTGTACGGACGTTTTCATGGGTGTGTTGTTGATTTGGGATGTTGAGTTGAGGGGGGGGGGGGTACGTGGGAGGATCTTTCCATGGAAAAACATCTCATGGGGGAAGAGACTTTCAATGAAGGGGGTGCAGGATTTTCTAGCATTATTTAAAAAAAAAAAACAATTAAAAAGTAAATATGAAAAGTTTTTTTCTACTGAAAGTGAGGAGCAGTCTTAAAACTTAAAGCGAGCGGAAATTATTACCCATACATGGGGTTTCCCTCCTCGTAATACCTTGCTCTTTACGCTAAAGTATTTTTAGTAATTTAACTATTTACTCTACGGCCTTTGTGATTCAAGGGTCATTCTTATAGAATTTGGACAAAATTTAAGCTTTAATGTAAAGAGCGAGGTATCGACGAGGGGTGAACCACGCAATAAAAACATACAAATATAGAAGTTCATTATGTAAGTTAATTCGTAAATTCCGTATATTTTTTACTCATGAAAATGTTCGTAAAAAATTAAAAGTTCTAGTTGCCTTTTTAAGTAATCAAAAAATTGGAGGGCAACTAGGCCTCCTCCCTCGCTCCTTTTTTCTCGAAATCTTCCGATTAAAACTATGAAAAAGCCATTTACCAAAAACAAATTAATATACAAATTTCGTTTTAATTATTTATGTGCGGAGAGCCAAGATCAAAACATGCATTAATTCAAAAACGTCCAGAAATTAAACAAAAAAAAAACAAGTTTCTTTAAATGAAAGTAAGGAGCGACATTAAAACTTAAAACGAACAGAAATTACTCCGTATATGAAAGGGGCTTTTCGTCTTCAACGCCCCGCTCTTTACGCTAAAGTTTTTTACTGTTTTAAGATGTAGAGTTAAGAGTAAGAGTCAAACTTTAGCGTAAAGAGCGATGCGTTGAAGAGGAAAAGCCCCTTTCATATACGGAGTAATTTCTGTTCGTTTTAAGTTTTAATGTTCCTCCTTGCTTTCATTTAAAAAATTTGTTTTGTTATTTAATTGTGAGAAAGAGTCAAACTTTAGCGTAAAGAGCGGGACGTTGAGGAGGGGACAATTCCTTTCATATACGGAATAATTTCTGTTCGTTTTAAGTTTTAGTGCCGCTCCTCATTTGCAGTTAAAAACCTGTTTTTCTTTAATTTAATTACGAAAAAACAAGAATGTAATTTCGATGAGAATTAACCTATGCATGACGTTTGTTTTAGCAACAGGCGCCAAATTTAAAAAAAAGAAAAGAGGAAAAAAATGTGGATATAAAATCAGCAAAAAATTTGCTAAAACCAAATGGCACCAAATAGCTTAAGAAGATCTGGTTTTCCCTTGAAGGCATAGACACTTGTCTTTTGGAAGCGACAGTTGCGACAGATGGTTAATGTTTGGATGTTTAATGATAAAATGCGTTGGCAATTTAACAAACTAGTTTTGTGTATTTATTTTGACTATCCAATCTGGAAACTTGACAAAGATGAAATTCTGCCTCAATGCCTCAAACAGACTTAAGATGGGTCCGGAGGGGGGTATTGTTTTGTCTCCTTAGCATTTTAATCTTTAGATATCCCGTAGATCTCACTATGTGAAATGACATATGTTGTTTGGCGCAGGGTAGTTCGGTGTGGACATCAACTGTTGCTGCCCCATATGTGATAATTCTAAGCGTAATACTATTAGAACATTCGACCCCTATTTGGCCCCTACACCTTTAATGAGGGAATAGAACATAGAATCGAAGTTATCTAGAAGAAAGTTTTCAAGATTTTCTTTAAGCACAAATGGCCAATAATCACCCAGTAAAATAGGGCAAGATCGGTCACCCTAAATGATACAGGTTAGGTCCTCTATATCTGATTTGGTTGAAAGGCTCTATGTAAAGTGTGGAGCCAGAAGATATTCCCTCCAAAATAGAGCAAGCCCGGTCACCCTAAATGACGCATGTTTAGTCCATTATAGCAGATTTGGTTGAAAGGCTCTATGGAGATATTCCCTTCAAAATGGGACAAGATCGGTCACCCTAAATGATGCATGCAAGGTCGTCTATATCAGATTTGGTTGAAAGGCTCTATGTGAAGTGTGGAGCCAGGAGCTATTCCCTCCAAAATAAGGCGAGATCGGTCATCCTAAAAGATACATGTTAGGTCCTCTGTATCAGATTTGGTTGAAAGGCTTTATTTGAAGTGTGGAGCCAGGAGCTATTCCCTACAAAATAGGGCAGGCAAGAGCGATCACCCTAAATGATACATATTTAGTCCTCTGTATTAGATTTGATTGAAAGGCTCTATGTGAAGTGTGGAGCCAGGAGATATTCCCTTCAAAATAGGGCAAAATCGATCACCCTAAATGATACATGTTAGGTCCTCTGTATCAGATTTGGTTGAAAGGCTAAATGTGAAGTGTGTATCCAGGAGCTATTCCCTCCAAAATATGGCAGGCAAAATCGGTCACCCTAAATGATACACGTTTTGTCCTCTGTATTAAATTTGATTGAAAGGCTCTATGTTAAGTTTGGACCCAGGAGATATTTCCTACAAAATAGAGCAGGCTCGGTCACCCTAAATGATACATGCTAGGTCCTCTGTAGCAGATTTGGTTGAAAGGCCTCTATGCAAAGTGTTGAGTCCGGAGATAATCCCTCCAAAATAGGGCAATATCAGTCAACCTAAATGATGCATATTAGGTCCTCTATATCTGATTTGGTTGAAAGGCTCTATGTAAAGTGTGGAGCCAGAAGATATTCCCTCCAAAATAGAGCAAGCTCGGTCACCCTAAATGACGCATGTTTATTCCATATAGCAGATTTGGTTGAAAGGCCCTATGTGGAGTTTGGAGCCAGGAGATATTCCCTTCAAAATGGGACAAGATCGGTCATCCAAATTGATGCATGTTTAGTCGTCTATATAATATTTGGTTGAAAGGCTCTATGTGAAGTGCGGAGCCAGGAGATATTCCCTCTAAAATAGGGCAGGATTGATCAACCTCAATGATATAGAGGTCCCTTATATCAGATTGTGGAGCGAGGAGATATTCCCTCAAAAATAGGACAAGATCAGTCAACCTAAATGGTGCATGTTAGGTACTCTATAGCAGATTCGGTTGAAAGGCTCTATGTGAAGTGTGGAGCCAGAAGATATTCCCTCCAAAATAGAGCAAGCTCGGTCACCCTAAATGACGCATGTTTATTCCATTATAGCAGATTTGGTTGAAAGGCTCTATGTGGAGTTTGGAGCCAGGAGATATTCCCTTCAAAATGGGACAAGATCGGTCATCCAAAATGATGCATGTTTAGTCGTCTATATAATATTTGGTTGAAAAGCTCTATGTGAAGTGTGGAGCCAGGAGATATTCCCTCTAAAATAGGGCAGGATTGATCAACCTCAATGATATAGAGGTCCTTTATATCAGACTGTGGAGCGAGGAGATATTCCCTCAAAAATAGAACAAGATCAGTCAACCTAAATGATGCATGTTAGGTATTCTATAGCAGATTTGGTTGAAAGGCTCTATGTGAAGTGCGGAGCCAGTAGATGTTCCCTCCAAAATAGAGCAAGATTGGTCACCCTAAATGATACATGAAAGGTCCTCTATATCATATTTGGTTAAAAGGCTCTATGTGAAGTGTAGAGCCAGGAGATATTCTCTCCAAAATGGGGAAGATTGGTCAACCTAAATGATGCATGAAAGGTCCTCTATATCATATTTGGTTGAAAGGCTCTATGTGAAGTATGGAGCCAGGAGATATTCCCTCCAAAATAGGGCAAGATTGGTCAGCCTAAATGATGGGTGTTAGGTCCTCTATGTCAGATTTGATTGAAAGGCCCATGTGAAGTGTGGAGCCAGGAGATGTTATGTTTAGTTATACCTATCAAAGGTTACGAACCTGAGAAAAGTTTTCCTGATTTTCGAAAAAAGAATTCATTAGAATTCCTAAAATTCATAGAATCTTAATGAAAATCACAATATCAGATTCAGCGCATTAGACATCCCTACTGTAGAGGTTTTAAGCTCTTATTTGCATAAAAATAGAATTTTCCAATTTTTGCCAGAAGAATTTTGTTTATTTGTGAGAGGAATTTTGTTTATTTGTTTGTTTTGTTTGTTTGTTTTCCTCTGGGGTGATTGTATCAACCCAATAAGCCTAAAACATCGAGAAGGGGTCCGTTCCATCGGAATTATAAAGTTCTAGTGCCCTTTTTAAGTGACCAAAAAATTGGAGGGTAACTAGGCCCCTTCTCACGCCACTTTTTCCACGACATCGTCTGATCAACTTGTTCAGCGCAGTTAAAAGACCTAATAACTACGTTTTTGGGGATAGCATGACCCCTCATAACCCCTGGAGAAAGGTCTTAAATGTCCATTGTGTACGTATAGTATTTGTATAGCATTAGTATTTTGGAAAATATGCATGTATTTTTCGTGCGTGGAGGGGAGGACAAATTTTTTTGCCGAGAGGAATTTGCTCGTGGAGAAATTTCCATGGAGAGGAAACTTTTCCAGAGAGTGAACTTTTCACAGGGAATTGTATATACTGGGGGGAATTTGCCAGAATTCCTATACAAAATTTCTTTTTATGCACTGTTTTATCTTTACTGAATCAATTTTACGCGTGGACCTGTTAAAAGTAATTGTCCGGGATACTCTTCTATCAGGATTGAATTGTCCAGAGTATATTTCCACGGGAGGTTTTTTCTTTCCTTTGAGGTGGAGATTTCCTGGCGTTATTTCCAAAACGATCAGAAGTTAAATTAACGAAAAACAAGTTTTTTTTTCTACTTATAGTAAGGAGTAATATTAAAACTCAAAACGAGCAGACATTATTGCGTGTACGATGGGATTTCCTTCTCCTCAACATCTTGCTCTTAGTGCCAAAGTTTAAAATTGTTCCAATTCTTTGAAAACGACTCTAGAAACACAAGAGTAATTTAATTAGAACATAAGTAACTTTTTTTTCAAATGTCAAAAAAATTCAGTGTAAAGAGCTAGGTTTTGAGGAGAGGGACAATATCTTCGTAAACGCAATAATTTCTTTTTGGTTTAAATTTAATATTGCTCCTTAGTTTCAGTTGAAAAAACTTGTTTTTTCTTATTTAATTGGCAAATATAAGAGAGATTCTGTGATATTAAGACGCTACTGAAATATAGAAAATTGCTAAAATTACTAAAACAATTACTAAAATAATTAAAATAAAATTACGTAAAATTATTAATATTATTATATTAAATATAGAAAAACCTTAATTATTGATTTTACGGTAAAAAAAAAAAAAACAGTCTTCAAAGTTAGATCCCGTCCCTAGAACAAGCTGGACCACTCCCGGAAGAATATCTCGTCCGGCTTTTTTTAGTTGGCCCCACGTGTTGATACTTGTTATTGTACTAGTTAAGCAGCTACACCTGTTTTTCAGAACACTTACTAATTGCAACTACCTATACAACCGGTAAATCCGCAATTTAACTATCTATTACTCTAAGGACACGAAAACAAGCAAATTAGCGGCATTGAATTTCTTTTATTCGTATATTGCCGAGTTGAGATACTACTTATTATCGCTTCATTAATTCTAACCGTTTTGTGCCGGAAAAAATAGCTGAAACGGATCATGTGCTCTGAATCAAGCAATGACCTTAACTTTTATAACTAAAATGTCTATGGTCAGCGCCCAGAATAGTTGTGACGAAAAACGCAGTGGGAAAAATTAGTTGAGCACATTGTTCCCTCTGGTGCACCCTGGTAGTTGTCATATAGTTGATTATTACCGAAATTTTGGTTTAACTGATTCTTAAAAATAGTCGAAGTTATAAATTGGTTTGGATATGAACCTATTAGGTATGAAGGTGCAACAATTTGGAAGGTGAGTTGTTAGATATATTTTGGGGAAGGAGCAGACCAGAAATTAGATACAAAAATATATTTTACATTCAATCTTCAGCTGCTCCATATCTGCTGGCTAGTATCAGGGAGTCGGTCACTTTTTACGGGTTTAAAAATAAATTGAAGACATTTTATTTATGTAATAGATTTTGAACGGCAGGAGGTTTATGATGTTTTTTTTTGCAGTTTTTTGGGGTGGGTTGGGGGCTGAAACCGGTAAATAATATTTAATGGGATTATTTTGTTGTGTTGTGTTCATGTGTATGTGTTGCTGTTTTTTATTTATAAGATAGGCTAGGTGGATAATCATTAGTTGTTTAGATATTTATTTATGATATAAATCATAACATGAATCTGCAGCACAAGTCCTTAGGACTTTATTTTTGCTGCAATAATTTATTAGTGTTGTCATTTTTATTTATGTTTATATCGTGGATAAAAATAAAACCTACCTACCTACATACCTACGTAATTATAAACTCTCAGAAGAGCCAAAAAAAACTTATAACTTTTACTATTCCTTCTGACAACCGTAAAACAAAAAGGGATCGGTACGTAAAATCAGTACATATCCATCCGTTTTGTTTCACGGTTATCGTCGCGGATAAAAAGTTGCGGGGTTTTTATTTTGCTCTTCCAAAAATTTACAATCATGGAAATATGTCCTTTTCATACGCGACTGACGCGTTGCTCTTTTCGAATATAAGGCTACACTGAGGAGCTGTCCTCCTCTGAAGGAAACATATAGCCTAAACAAAATATAAGTGGTGCAATTCTACAATTTGTGCTTTTTCCAAATATCATGGTCGCCTTTTTGACAATGCCCCTCAGCCTCCTAATAGTCCCTTATATAGCCATGATAATATATTTCTTAGTTTTTTTTTCCTCTTGAAATGCGTCAAATAACAGATAGCTCGTTTTTGACTCACTGGAATTCACTTTTGCCAGAGTGATTACAGCTGAAATGTGGGTGACAATTTTATTTGGAATGATTTAGAAATGGGGGGTAACAGTGGATGAAAACATGATGATTTGACCTCGCTCTTTGCGAAAAAGTTTTTTAGTACTTTAAAAAAAAGATTCATGTTGTTTTAAATAACCGATCATTGTCTTACAAGAGTCATTCTTGAAGAACTCGGATAAAAAGTAAACTTTAGCGTAAAGATTGAGGTATTGAGGAGGGGATAACCTTCCTCACATACGTACTAATTTCCGTTCGTTTTAAGCCATAATGTTGTTCTTTACTCTCAGTTGAAAGTTGTTTTTTTAATTTAATTTCTGATCGTTTTTTAAAATGGAGCAAAATCCGGCTTCGCCCAAATGAAAATATCTTTTAGAGAATTCAATTCCGATGAAAATTCACCCCGGGCAGTTACCATGAACATCTCCGCATGTAAAATTAAGTCAGCAAGGAGAAAGTAAGACAAATAAAAATAATTTCGTATAGGAATTCTGGCAAATTCCCCCTAAAAGAAACTTCCGGAAACTTCCTTCCTCAAGAAAAATTATTCTCGGTGAAAGTCACCCAGCAGAAAATTCACCCTCACCCATCCCAAAAATGTATGCATGCTTCCCAATAGCAAACACTATGCGTAAAAAATGCGCAAATGTCATACAGTAAAGATCTTTCCCCAGGGGTCGTGGGGAGAAGGGGGTCTTGCTATCTTCAAAGGCTTAGTTATTGGACCTTTCAATTATGCTGAACTATAACTATCAAAAAGCATTATTCAAAAAGTAATAGCAATTTACTGAAAACTCTAGCTTGAGATTTTTAGAGATTTGTTTACCAGAATTTCCAATAGTTTGAAGAAACTGTACGAGTTTTCCAAGTAAAATTGTACCGTAAGAGGCCAGTTTCTACTATCTGAACACCCGGTTAAAAGTTTGATATAACAAGAATAAATTATTCGATAAACCAAAACTTGAACAGACATCCGAGTAAGAAAGGAGCAAGTAAAACCAAAATGTATAAGAAAATGTATATTGTACCCACAAATTCCCAAATGTACCGCGTTGCACCAAGGCCCCTAAATTGTACCAAAAACAGTACAATTGTACCGCTTGGCCGAAGATCGTTGAGAGGCTTATAAGTTAGTCTTGCTTACGTAATTCTCATACAAGGGGGGCGTTGAATTCTTCGTCAGCCCTCTCAACTCCGGGCGGTCTTTAGCAAGACCATCTGCGTTTGACAGCAAAGTTCCAGCTTGGTCCAGGAAATTCCCGATATTAACCGTTCACCGAACTTGTGTATATCTCTTGGAGGCTTCCAGCTATTACTGATTGGTTCAAAGTTTTATTAATAGAACTGTGCTCATCTGTATTTTTCTGATCGCCAATAGAGAATCAGATGGAATAGAAAACTGAAACAGAACAGAGTATAGGAAAGATCAGGAATTTTAGAACTTATAAATTAGAAAGAACTATAAATTATAGACTAATAAACTTTATTAATTGTATTTAAAAAAAATTAATAGTTGGCTCAAATTCTTCAATACTGAAAGATAGAAAAATGAAAATTATTTTCATCATATTCTAGGTACGCATACAGGATTTGTTTCAAGACGAAGAGGGATGACACGTCAATAAAGGAAAAAAAGAGGTATGCCAGCTATATGAAAAACATTGAATTTAACCATTAAAATATTGGGGTTTAAGGAATAGGTGGGGATTAAAAACCTTATCTATAAATGTCTGTTCTATTTCTTTTTTAATCTATTAGGCCATTGAGAACTAATTTACTGTTTCAGCATGGTCCCTGTAATATTTTGGCTATCAATGGCAAATTTCAACGAAGCGCAACCTGATTCTCAAGAAATTTTGGCTGCTGAATTTGAATCTGATTTTAATGCCAGAGAAAACCCGCTATTTCAAGAATTGGAACTGGACGTTGCAACAGATTCAGCCCCTATTGACGACGGGTTTACTGAATTTTTCCAGGAAACGCCAGACTTAGATACAAATTTACAGTGAGTATTCTTTTTAATAAACTCTTAATAAAAGATGATTTTCATTAAAAAACTAGAAAGTTTAGAAATGTTAAAATGTGAAATAAACTGAAAAAATGTATTTGTCGGCTTTATTTTCGTTTTTGCAATATTTGCAAGTAAGTCAACCACATGGAGATACAAAAACGAAACAAAAACCAGATGAAGTGATAGAGAACACTTAAGGACCATCTCCCTCTAAAATACAACATAAATAAAAAAAAATTAACACAAAAAATATTTGTAACCTGAATGATTAACGACTCCTTGATTGAATAATGAAACTTGAATAACGATTGAATAAAAAAAATTAATTTGTGAGAGTGGATTTAATAATAATTACATTAGTGATGCTCTTGTCGAAATATTATCAGGTTTAGAGTTATTTTGAACGGGGGGGGGGCATAATCACCAGAAACTTCTAGGCCTTCGTTGCTAAGGAAATGTGAAGTTTGGCGGCAGAATTTGGTCTGCTTCACTGATTAAAGTTTTGTGGGAGCAACATTTTGACTTGATCACTTCGTCATTGACTAAAGTCATTAGAATTCTCCTTGCATCCGAAATCTTTACTAATAATAGTACCTAGGTAAGTGAAGCTATCCACTCAATGAAAGTTCTTAAGCCGAACTGGCCAGACATGACAATAAACAACTAAGAGAGATAAAACTCTACAAAAAGAAAACTTCAAACGAGACGACGGCCAGTAGAGAGGAAAGTCTAAAACAACACGGATATTTCGCCTGTATCCAAACAAGGCATCTTCAGCACAAAATCAAAAATTAAAAGAAAACTAATCTAAAAACAAATAAAAACCACCTCCAATAATAATAAATACAATTGTCGCCACGTAGGGAAAAGCAGCTATTTGAGTTACTTCAATGAGAACCAAAGAGCAACTCGGTTGAGAATCAAAGAGCAACTCAAGAGCAAGAGCATCCATATAAAATCGGATAAAACACAACCCTGCTTAACTCTTTATTCAATACGAAACCAGCTACTAACCTCATTTTCTATTTAATCGCAGATATTTTATTCTCGTATCGTTTAAATGAAACGCATGCTTAAAATCTATAATGCTGAGGACTAAAGGTGTTTGATAACTCAGGAACTTCTCAATTATTGATGGAAGCTAAAGAATTTGGTCCTCCCCTCTTATTAAGACCACATTGTTCTGCTCTTAAAACTTTATCTTCAGCGTCTCTAAGTCTAAAATATATCATCATGCTAAATAATGTGCTTCCTACAGAAACCAGACAAAGGTCTCTGTAATTATCACACTCATCCTTATCACCTTTCTTAAACAGGGGTTTAATTAAAGTTTCCCTAAAATTGCTTGGTACTTCCCCCTTTTCAAAAATTATATTCATAATATTCAGTAATTTATCTCTAATTTTACAGCCACCCTATTTAAAACTTGTTTACCACACTATCAGTATCATCACTTGGTGCCTTATTGTTTTTTTTAATCTTTTTTTGAAAAAGGACTAAAAATCCTGAATACAACCCTTTATTCAGGTGCTTTTACACCAAAGGACCAACTTTAAGCCTCTCTTGATAAAAAATCTTATCTGGGTTGAATTCAAATGAAGTGTGATATTCCTGACTTCCTACAAATAAATTGACAGGTAGAGGGGTTGCGGTGGATCCGTGGCCATAGTGTGACTATTTTGCCTGGACTTCAGACAGGTAAATTCCTGACATTTTCTGTTGGGTGAACGACTTCGTCACTTTTGTTCTTTGAATTGAAATAAAGTCAATTTTTCAAGATTATGGTTCATCGCGCAATAGACTTCTTTGTTTTGTTTTTCCACAAAACTGGTTTCCCATTTTGCAATGTGCTTGTAAAGTGACTGACTTGTCAAGGTTGTTTTTAGCAAAGAATAAGGAACTGATGAATTATGACTGAATGCTTGTTTTAACTGCTCCTTCAAAGAAATGGTGTCAGTTAGGGCGGGGTCGACCCACCCCTAAATGTATTGAAAAATACCCCTTTTTGGTATTTTCACTGAAAAATGGCTTTGTTTAGTATTTTCGTTGACAAAATGAAAAACATCATATCTGAATTCCCTAGAATTAGAAAAACACATTTTGCCTCCCTCCCCTCTCTACTTGTCCATGAACTGACACAACTTCTCCTAAGCATATTTAAATACCTCGATCGGGTATATTAGTAAATACATACTCTACCACGTGTTGGATAAAATGTTTTAGCAGTTGTACAAGCAATTCACGATGGGGGGGGGGGTACCAGCATATAGGGGAGGAGAGTAACTTGTACGATATACTCCCTACCGCTCAAGAAATAAAGCAAGGTTAGTCCTTATAAATTATACCTAAGTATGATAAAAATATAATATTTTACAAACACATTGGACTATATATTTACACATTAAGGGGTAGTGGTAAAGTACAGCGGGTTGGCATGCAAAATGTGTTAGCTACAGTTATTCTGATATTATGAAGTGAGATTTGTTTTCTGACTTCACACTGTCCAAATACTTTATCCCCTCCCCCCCGCTTAATGTGGAAATATATAGCCCAAATTGTATATTTCTCATTTACTATGTCATTTCTCTTTGTCTTTTCTCACGCTAAGTTGAAAGAAACTAGCGAAAGAAATCGGTGTACAGTGCGTCAATGCATGAACAACTTGAGCTGTAGGGGGTATATCATACAAGTAATGGTTTTATTATTAATGCCTCATTTTTATTTGGCATCTTACCAAAAAGACATTTTACCATTACAAGAGAATGGCTTTTCAACACAGCATAGGTAAACAGCCTTTCAAATTGGCTGATCCGTTTGACATTTTGCCCTAAAAATGTCAAACAGCTATCCGAAAAAGTGGATCTAAGGCTAAGGGAGCTACAGGGGACAAAAAGTACCCAGAAGGAGGGGGGGTTTGCCTTCCAAACACTAATGAACTATAGAAAGGCCGATAGAATTTTTAATCAGACGAACCCCTCCCACGTTTTTATTACTTCTTCTTCCACAAAAAGTAGCCACACAATTGCATGAGAAGCTCCTTGCTCTTTATAAAGTCAAGTCTATAGCGTTGAGTCTAAAATTATTCTTGTGTTCGTTTTCGATTTCACGTTTTTTCCACATATTGATTTCTTTGTGCATCGGGGATATGATACTTATATCAATCAGGTAAAAACGATGCATCGAGCATTATCAGATTTTTTCCTATTTCAAGTCATCTTAGCGGAAGAAGAAAAAAAAATCAATATCTTGTAGCTTCGAATTTAAAAAAAAAAAAAACGTCTGTTTGAATATTAGACTAAAGATACTAAAATCGAAGAGTTTCTGCTTCACACCATCTGCTTTGGATACCTTGCTCGATATTTTGATATATATTACACAAGAAAAAACCTTTAAATTTTTTTAGCAAGTCTTAGTAAAGAACAAGTCGCGTTGTCATCACTTTTGCTCAAACCGCTCTTTAAAGTAACTACCAGCTCTTTATAGTATCCAAAGAAGCAACTTTTTAAAAGACAATTATGCTGAAAAGATATGTATGCTGCATCATCTTGTAAATGAAGATGAATTTGCTGCCAAAAACTGAAGTTTATTTTAATGATGAAGATCAGTCATGAGTGCCGTCATCAATGGTTATAACCTACTATTTATGGTCTCACTTTTAATTCGCCCCTTGTCAAAAGATACGTTTGCTACACCTTGTTGTGAATGAAGATGCATTTTTGTCAAAAATTGCAGTTTATTTCAATGATGATGGTCAGCCATGAGTGACGTCATCAGTGGTAGTAGCTTACCGTATATGGCGTCATTTATGATCCATCCCTTGCCAGAAGATACATGCGCTACATCATCTTACATATGAAGATACTTTTTTTTCAAAAATCGGATTTTATTTTTATGATAGTCAGCCATGAGTGACTCCATCAATGGTTATAACCTACTATTTATGGTCTCATTTTTAATTCGTCTCTTGTCAAAAGATACGTTTGCTACACCATATTGTAAATGAAGATGCATTTTTTGTCAAAAATTGCAGTTTATTTTAATGATGATGGTCAGCCATGAGTGACGTCGTCAATGGTTGTAGCTTACCGTATGGCGTATATGGCGTCATTAATAATCCATTCCTTGCCAGAAGATACATGTGCTACATCATCTTGAATATGAAGATACATTTTTTTTTATCAAAAATTGAAGTTTATTTTAATGATGGTGACGTCATCAGTGGTTATAACCTAATGTATACAGTGTCATTTGTAATTCATCTCTTGTCAAAAGATACGAGGCCTTCATCATCTTGTATATGAAGCTGCATTTTTTTCAGAGATTGCAGTTTTTTAAAGATCACGGTCAGCCATAAGTGATGTCATCAATGCTTATAACCTATCATATACGGCGTCATTTGTAATTCATCCTTTGTCAAAAGAATACCCGTGCTATAACATCTTGTAAATGAAGGTGCAGTTTTTGGTCGAAAATTGTATTTATTATAATGTTCCGTTTTGTTAGTTACTGAAAACACTAGATATTTTAGATTTGTTTCAATCAAGTCCTTAAACAGCCTTCTATGATTTTTCACTGCCTGACTAGCGGCGGGAAGAGAAAAAAGGAAAAAGTGATTTTCCTTGTTTTTCAAGGGGGAGGGGGGAGGGGTGCTGCAAGTTTTTTTCCTGATTGAGAAGTTTTCAACAATAGCAATTCCAAGTGTGTACTTTTTACCTTGATCCGACGCCATTTTTGAGGGGTTTCAGGCTTTTCTTTTAACTCCCATATTTCTTTTCACTTCAAAAGTTTTCTAAAGTGTTTTTAAATTTTTCCTTATTATGCACCGTAGTTCTTTTTTTTTTTTTGCTTAATTGTGCCTATAGTGGTAGCCATGAAAGTCAAATTATAAAATTTTGGGTTGGTTTTGAGCGACAAAAATGTTAATCTATCTATATATATATAAACAAGTTGTCTGTGTGTGTGTGCGTGTGTGTCGAGTTACGTCATGTTTGTGTGTCGACTGACGTCATGTTAGTTGACTGACGTCATTTTAAGGATTGAGCTGTATGCGTCATGAAGTTGTTTGTTGACTGACGTCATGTTTGTCAACTGATGAAATTACATACTGGGACACCGGGACACAAATGACGACCGGGACACAGGGAATATAAATGACGACCGGGAACCTCAAAGACAAATTACAGACTGGGACACCCGGACACAAATCACGACCGGGACACAGGGAATATAAATGACGACCGGGACACAGGGACACAACTACAACGGGGACGCCGGGGGCACAGGCGGGATATATAAATGACGACCGGGATACGGGGATTGTTCGAATAGAAATTGCAGACCGGGACACCGGGACACAAATGACGACCGGGACACAGGGAATATAAATGACGACCGGGACACTCAATGAGAAATTACAAACTGGGACACCGGGACACAAATGACGACCGGGACACAGGGAATATAAATGACGACCGGGACACAGGGACACATCATTAGAATAATGAGGTATAGATCTGAATACGGATTGTTTTTCCCATGGACAATTATATGTTGCATGTTCAAGAGTCAGTAAACCTGACAATCTATTTATATGCATACACAATGGGACAGCGAAGAATGTTGTATATTCGCATGTTTTACGTAGTTAAAAACATATATATATGATATATATATATATATATATATATATATATATATATATATATATATATATATATATATATATACATATATATATATATATATATATATATATATATATATATATATATATATATATATATATATATATATATATATATATATATTCACAGGTGGGACACAGGGACACAACTACAATGGCGCGTAATGACTTACGCGCGCGGGGGGGGCTTGGGGGGGGGGGGGGGGCTCGAAGCGCCCCACCAACTAGGTGTTGGGGTGGAGCGAAGCGCCACCCCAACAGCTAGTCTATCTCTATAAAAATAAGTTGTCTGTGTGTTATGTCTGTCGAGTGACGTCATGTCATCATTTCGTCATGTCGTCCTGTTTGTTGTGACGATGAGTCATTAAGAGTATTTAAGAAAATCGTTCAAAGACAAATTTTTATTGTAAGAAGATCGTGGACGAAAAATGTTTAATTGTAAAATGACTGAAGAACCTACAATGGCAACAGCGGAGGAAGCTGCTCAAAGAGTCTATGCCAAAAAACTTGCGGCTGATAGAGAAAGTAAGAAAAGAAAGCGTGCCGAGGAATCACAAGAACAGCAAGAAAACAGGCTTGCGGCTGACAGAGAAAGTAAGAAAAGAAAGCGTCCTGAGAACGCAAAACCGCGCAGTTAAATGAAAATCCCCCTGGACAGCGAGAGTCAAAACATATCAAAACTGAAAATGATAGCGATGATGATTGGGTTTGGGATTTTGACTTGGATAAGGTCCTCAATGCCTACCAGATTTTAGTTAAAAAAACAAAGGTTCGGCGATATGTATTCCATAGTGACGCTGAAAAATAAAGAAGAAAAAGAAAACTGGAGAAAGAAAAAAGGTAAAAAAATAAAAAAAAAAATAAAAGGAAAAAACACTCAAAGAGAAATTACAGACCGGGACGCAAATGACGAACGGGACAGAGGGAATATAAATGACGACCGGGACACTCAAAGAGAAATTACAGACTGGGATACCGGGACACAAATGACGACCGGGACACAGGGAATATAAATGACGACCAGGACACAGGTATTTAAGAAAATCGTTCAAAGACAAATTTTTAATTGTAAGAAGATCGTTGAAAGAGAATTTTCTAATTGTAAAATGACTGAAGAACCTACAATGGCAACAGCCGAGGACGCTGCTCAAAGAGTCTATGCCAACAGACTTGCGGCTGATAGAGAAAGTAAGAAAAGAAAGCATGCCGAGGAATCACAAGAACAGCGTGAAAACAGGCTTGCGGCTGATAGAGAAAGTAAGAAGAGAAAGCGTGCCGAGGAATCACAAGAACAGCATGAAAACAGGCTTGCGGCTAAAGAACGCAAAACCGCGCAGTTAGATGAAAATCCACCTGGACAGCGAGAGTCAAAACATATCAAAACTGAAAATGATAGCGATGATGATTGGGTTTGGGATTTTGACTTGGATAAGGTCATCAATGCCTACCAGATTTTAGTTAAAAAAAAAACAAAGGTTCGGCGATATGTATTTCATATTGACGCTGAAAAATAAAGAAGAAAAAGAAAACTGAAAAAAGAAAAAGGTAAAAAACTAAAATAAAACTAAAAAGAAAAAACACTCAAAGAGAAATTACAGACCGGGACACAAATGACGACCGGGACAGAGGGAATATAAATGACGGCCGGGACACTCAAAGAGAAATTACAGACTGGGATACCGGGACACAAATGATGACCGGGACATAGGGAATATAAATGACGACCAGGACACAGGGACACAACTACAACAGGGACGCCGGGGGCACAGGGGGATATATAAATGACGACGGGGACACAGGGAATGTTCGATTAGCAATCACCATCAACAAAGCTCAAGGGCAATCGTTATAAAAATGCGGTATAGATCTGAATACGGATTATTTTCCCATGGACAATTATTATGTTGCATGTTCAAGAGTTGGTAAACCTGACAATCTATTTATATGGACAGACAATGTGACAGCAAAGAATGTTGTATATTCGCAAGTTTTACGTAGTTAGAAATATATATATATATATATATATATATATATATATATATATATATATATATATATATATCTAGATTCACAGGTGGGACACAGGGACACAACTACAATGGCGCGTAACGACTTACGCGCGCGCGGGGGCTTGGGGGGGGGCGAAGCGCCCCCACCAACTAGGTGTTGGGGTGGCGCGAAGCGCCACCCCAACAGCTATTGTATCTAATAATTCTTTCGTCGACAAATGCTGTATATAGATTACTGGAGTGGAAGTTTGTTAATTTTCGCCTACTTCCATTCTAGTTTTTTTTGGATATCAATTTATATGGATATCAAGGTAAATGACTATAGTTATATGGATATATTGAAAAAAAAAATCACCTTGCTCGTGGGCTCTAGAAGTTTTAACATCCCCGGAGGCATGGCTATTAAAGCTCTAGACTATTTTGAATGTAATACCTTTGAAGTTTCCACTTCATACCCTCAGCCCTTCCTCAGATATTGCTGATGCGACGACCAGATATTGACGACCAGCATGAACGTAGTGTATTATCCTTGTGTTTGATATCCCTCTCAACAATTGCTAAAGAATAGGGATTGTAAACAATGAGCAACTTGTATAGCCTAGACTCTTTGCCCCGGGAGCTGTAGGGGTTACGTCAACCACAATTGTTCAGTTATTTGACCTTTATAAATTTTGAACAAAATGGTTGCCTCAAAATTCTGATCAGATGTCTTTGGGGGAAAGGGGGCTGACCGCCCTCCGATTAATTTCGGTTCCTTAAAAGCCCGAGTCGTCGTATCTTAACATTTTGAGGATGCCCCAGGCCTAGTTCCCGGGTAGCCTTCTACTCTTTTCCTAGCCATTAGAAAAGTTCAAATAGCATGTAAAGTTTCGGCTTAATTTGCCACCGACAGTTATTCTAGGTTGCCAAACATTGAAACGCAAATAATGCAAGAGCCTTTAAAGGGGGCACGCTTAGGAAGAGAGGGGAAAATATTTGGTAGTTCAGCCTCTGTTTGCTGTGAATTCTGTTTGGTTGAAGTTTCTTTTCTGTAAATTTATTATATTATTATTATTATTATTATTATTATTATTATTCTCATTATTATGTTATTAACTATTATATTATATATTATTAATACAATTCCAGTGACAACTCATCTACAAAACAAACTATGAAAAAACGGAGTTCTATCTCATCTATTTTGATAACATTGTTCTCTGTTTGTTATCCATGCGCATAAGTGAAGCTTTAAACCAAAATGACAATAGGGTATTGCCTACGATAGAAAATTATGATTCTTCAAATCAACATAATTTTTTAAAACAATACTATCAATTACCATTATACCGGTGTTGTGCAAGCAGCCATGCCTACCAAACAGGGGTTCTTAGGTTCATTCCCACACCGCGCAAGGGAGAAGTTGCTTTATTTGTCGGCTAATCAAATTTTTCTCTAAGGTAATTTGTCTTTTCTTTATATTATATTGTAGCCTTCTCATCATTTTTTGAGGAAAATAAAGAAAATAAATAATTTTTTTTTAATTTCTTTTAGTAACAGTGAGATTGTTTTAAAGCTTAAAGTGAAGGATCCTGTAGTTTGTATAAAGAAAAAATAAAATATTTGAAGACAAGGCGAAAATTATCCTTTTAGGCCACAATTTATTTCCGTTTTTTAGTAACAGTTCTGGCTCTTGATGATTTATAGGCTAAATTATTTAGCAACTGTTTTTGTATCTTTTTTTTCTCTTTTTAAGTGTTTGATCAATATTTGATATTTTTTTATTGTAAGCGTTATCATTTGTCTTTTCTTTATATTATATTGTAGCCTACTCCTCATTTTTTGAGGGAAATAAAGAAAATAAATAAATAATAAACAATAGGAGTTGGTCACGCCATTTTAATAATTGAGTTTTTTCCATCAGATTTTCCCTCATTACATATTTTTCTATCATTATGTAAGATTACAACAGATTCATTATATCAGAGAACAACAAACCGTTATATCAGAAGACAACGCTCTAGGATTGGGCAGTATAAAGGTTCAATGTGGGATATTGGTTTTCTTCTCTGAGACGCTTTATATGGAAGGGGTGATAGTACAAACTGCAGAGGGGGCTTATTCAATCGAAAGTTCTACTGCACTTTGTAGCCAGATGGCAACATCTCCATAAAAATTGTAGTACCAGTCCTTTATTGTGGGATTTTTGAGCTTTATGAGATTTTTGAGTTCAAATCGGTCATAAGACCTACATTAGGACCATCAATTTTCGTTCGCTCGTTAACTGGTTAATTACTAGACGTTATTGAGCGAATTTAACTGGAATCGTGACAGAAGACAACTTCCGTCAATTCGCCACAGGACATAACCAGTGTACAAAACGCAAAGATGCGTAGTTTATAATATGGTTGGGTAAAGAACTTTTTGCAAAAGGTCAAGAATATAGAAGAATGAGCAGATTTTGATCTTTAGAAGGGTTTTAAATTGAAGAACTGGACTGTGAAAATCTTACAGAAAAGATAGCTTGCAACAAAGATGAGGTGAAAATGAAAAGAAAATACAATGTGTGTCATTATACGGAAGCTACGCTTGCCTTTAAAGTGAAGAAGGAGAAAAAATGTTATTTTTTTTTAACAGTTTTTAAATAAAGAAGAAGATTTTAAAGTATGTGACGAACATGAGAAATATTTTGCAATTAATATTTTGAATTTAATTTTGTTGAAACTTTATGTGTTTTAAAATGTAAATTTCTTATTAACTTTTTCGGAGCAGGTGAATTGATGCAACCATTTCTTGAGTAGAAAACCCTTAAGTTTACTTTTTTCCTCCAATTAACAGAGAAGGTAGGAAATCACGCAATAATTGCAAAATGGACTAATCGAACCAAACTACAATAAGAAAGACCATATCCCACAGCTTCTAAAGCTATTCCTGGAAAGTCTAGTAACAAATGGAAATACAATTCTCTAAAATGGTTTTGCCAAGTGCTTATTGCATTCCAAAGTCATCCGGGGCCACCCAATTCTTACCCAAAATCCTATGCAACAGGTTGCGGACAACGTCAGTGACAATTTGATGGATATTCTGCAAGCACAGAGACTTGGCTAATCTGTGAGGAATGCACTGGGGATGTAGAAGGCTCAAGTTTTGAGTCTGACGTATCAGGATGCGAGAGTGATTCTGAAATGGCAGTTGATGAGTCAGCAAGTGCCAACCGTTCTTCCCCGGTTAAGTCTGACAGAGTCAGGTCGGGTTAAAATTATAAACCAACCTACGAGAATGGACGTTGGTTCATTGTGAAGTTCTTCATGGGTCGTATTTTCAAGTATTTCGTGGTGTTAGATGCTGTTTCTTCTGATGGCTTGCTTAACATGATAAGCCAGCTTAAAACGATGAAGGATCATTCTATTTTTCCAACGTGAAAGAGCATTCATCTATCCGGACCAGGTAGTATATCTGCAGTTCAAACACCTCCAGCTCCTGTTTAAAAATTTTTTAGCTTTCGAAGTGCAACGCCTTTAGAGGTATCTTTAAATTTCATTTTAGGATTGGTAGGCTATAGCTCTTATAATATGTAAACTAGCAGATTTATGCAGTTATCATTCGACCCAAAATGATGTTTTCCCCAAAAGCCAAAAATTTTGTTATTTTTTTCAGTTTTAAACCTAAATGGTTTGAAGAATCGGATCAATTAATCATATTTTGTATGACTTGCATAGATTTAAAACAATCCTCACAAATAAATCTACATCTGTTGGTGTAGGAGCAATTTTACTGTTGTTTACTTTTAAATTCTTATCTGGAGAAAAAGAAAATCAAAAAAATTTCCTTCTAGAGTCTGTAAGAAATCAGAAATCGTTTCTAACAATCTCCCTGGCCGAAAACTTTTTCTGTTTAGCAAGAAAACTTATTTTGGAATTTTTTTATAGTTACTGTTCCTTGACCTTGAAACTACTTTTCTAGTACATGACGTCCCGCTCCCCCTGCTCCTCCCTCTAAATGACACTGCTGAAAGTAAATGAGCTCTCTTTTTTAGGCAACTGAGGAATTCAATGGTAACTATTTTCCACGAAGAAGCATCAAACGAAGATTTAAAATTGGATACTTCTGAAGTAAACACTGGTAACACAATGACAGAAGTTTCAGTTTCAATATTAGTCGAAGAACTAGCAACCACTACAACGCCTCCTACCACTCAAGCTGAGAAACCTTTTACGACTCGACCTACTGAGACTACATTGACTACTTCCAAAGGGATTTTGGAAAATTCTTCATCAACAACACGACCTCCTAGGAAATTTCCATTCAAGAAACCAGGCGGTAAGAAAGAAATGTCTTTCAGGACCTAAAAAAAGTGGACATAGAAAATCTGACATACATACGAGAAATTTGGGAACGCAAATGTTAAATTTAGAATAGCTAATTTTTGTCTCTCTCGGCTTCTAGAATTAAGTTGTTATCTACAGAAAACATTCGTATTTATGATATCATACCTTTCCAAAAAAAAAAACATAAGTGGCGCACCCAGTATAACGAATAAGCTTGGGATTTTAGAACATTAATGAGACAGGGCTCGATGAAGATAAATGACGAATTCCGATATATATATATATATATATATATATATATATATATATATATATATATATATATATATATATATATATATATATATATATATATATATATATATATATATATATATATATATATATATATATATGTACTTGGCACATGGCAGGCTTCTATATATGGAGTCTTATTGTCGCTTGTCTTCTAACTGCAGACAATTTGAGCCTTTACTTGATGTCCTGACGTCACCACAGGCTCAATACAGCCACCCCGGGAAAAATACCAATTCTTTCTTAAGCTTTTGACCTATTTAGATAGTTCTTGTGACCAGAAATATCAATTTACCAATTTTAAGCTAAAAAAAAACTATGTAGCCAATTTCGAGGCCAGGCCCAGGCCGGGCTACGTGACACGCTTGTATATACTGATTCTCATTGTCACTTGTCTAATAACCACAGACAATTTGAGCCTATTCTATATATCATGGCGTCACCATAGGTTCAATTTAACCGCCATGGAAAAAATTAAATTCGTCCTTTAAGTTGTGACCTTTTTGATCGTTTTGCCGGCCAGAAACATCAATATGCCAGTTAAAAAAAATAAAATAAAATAAAATAAAAAAAAATTAGCTGGTTTTGAAGCCAGGCCCCGGCCCTCAGCATGTAGTAGGCTTGTATATATTGATTGTCGTTGCAAGTAACAACCTCCAAATG
Source organism: Artemia franciscana (assembly GCF_032884065.1). Lineage (NCBI taxonomy): Eukaryota > Metazoa > Arthropoda > Branchiopoda > Anostraca > Artemiidae > Artemia > Artemia franciscana. The sequence continues at coordinate 22,719 of NW_027062791.1, read as the reverse complement.
AGTTGTCGGTTGTTTGCTACCCTTTGCTCTAAAAAATAGAGGGTTCTCCAGGCAACTCATAGAATGTTGATGGTTCCCAATAACTTTTAATCAACAGTTGGGTAGTTTATGGAATCTTTATAGGCGTGTAATAGGTTTTGTACCACATTTTGCTGCCACCGAAGATTGTGATGTGTGATGTGTGAACCAAAAAATGGTAAAATTTTTAACTGATGATACCTAGATTTTACCGAATTCTGGGACAATCATTGGTCAAAACTGCTACAGCTTTATTTTGTAACACAATAAGCGGGTATAAATGGCTAGTGAACGTCGACGACCAGACTGTAATACAGTACAACAAATTTGGATAAATAAGAGAAAAATATAACATTCCAATAGACCTTTTTTGGAAAAATTTTTAGCTTCCACAGAGTTCCAAAAATTTTTTTTGGAAAGTAGGCCTTACGAAAACACATATTCCAAAAGGCATAATATAATTAGTCCCACTAAAACAGATGTCATAGTGGTCTAAATAAGATAGGGCATATTAAAATATATTTCAAAACAGGCTCAATAAAATAGGTCCCATTAAATAGAGCCCATAGTAGTCAAATAAATGGGTCCTATTATGACAGACGTCACAGCAGCTTCAATAAGATAGGTCCCGTTAAAATATACCTCGCAGTAACTCCAATAAGATAAGACCCATTAAAATAGATCTTACAATAGTCTAAATAAAATAGGGCCCATTGAAATAGATGTCACCACTAGTCTCAGTAAAGTTAGTCCCAATAAAATGAATCTCATCTTTGTTGTAGTGATGTAAATAAAATAGATAGAAGATCCATTGAAATGGATCTTCTAACTAACTTCAATAAAATAGATCCCTTTAACATAGATATCAATACTAGTCCAAATAAAATTGGTCCAAGTAAAATAAATCTCATAGTGGTGTCAATAAAATAAGGTCCATTAAAACGGATTTTCAAGGTAGTCTAAGTTTAAAAAAAGTCCCTTAAAAATATGTCCTATTAAAATAAATATTATTTGGACGTTCACTACATTAGAATACTTGTAAGATAATAATTGTTTTTAATATTATTCTATTGTAGATTCAGATTACCTGAGGACTTTTTAAAACACTTCGTATTATTGCTATTGATATTTAATTAATTATAACAAGTAGTAAAGGGGCACGGGTTTGATCCCAGGTGTAGTCAGTTATTTGTCTTAGGAGGGGGGTCAGTGGTGTAACTCTGTAAGCTCAGCCAGAGCCGACTCAGCTCTAAATGGGTACATGAACAATTCTGGGGAAGGTAAGCAGGAAGGGTGTGCGAAAGCACAGGATGTTTGGCCCCCGAACCACTATTGCACTTCCTGACTGATGGGCTATGAAACGGAGATCAACACCGCCGGTTTGGACCTTAAGGTTCTAGCGCCGTATTACCTTTTTTTTAATTATATCAAGTACTGAATTTATTTTACAGTGTTGTCTTCAAATTCTCTGCATTCCGTTTCATCAAAAGCCAAGTCTCCTAAAAAGATTTTCCTATTGGATACCAAACCCCTGAAAACCGAAGAACTTTTTGGAGATAATCTGGTAAGCATAATTCGTTTTCAAGGTAAGGCATGCAATATAAAAGCTCGTATCAGGCACTGATATAAAACTCAACAGCATCAACATCCTGTACGGGTCGCTCTTTAATACTCAATCCTCCCCGTGATAACAGTGCAAAACCTGCATTCCCTGGAACGATCACTCCTCACTCCACCTTACCCACTTTATGAGGACTTTCTCCATACCAGTGCTTCATACCTTTTACATCAAAACAACGACTTGAGCAACTAAATTCAATTATTATTGTGGCAATTTAATTTAATCAATTGTTTAGTTATAAATTAGTGCAACTATTATTATGTTACAAAGTTGGAATTTATAAAGGAAAGCAACAAACTCATAAATGACTTTTAGGCTGTTTTGATGTAAAAAAAAAACGTGAGTCTTAGCTATTCTATTTGTTTTATCTCCCTTTTCTTTACCCTCCACACTAATTATTTTACCTAGTTTTTGAAAGATTTTTATACAGTTAAGTTAACTAGTTTTTAAAAGAACTAAGGTTTATTTTTTGCAATTTATTCTTAATTTTTGCAATTTAGTCTTCCAAATATTCATTGTCAAATTTATTATCGTTCCCTGAGCCCTCAAAAGCTCTAAAAAAGAACTGAATTTCCAAATGGGTCCTTGGAAATTTCCAAGGGTTCTTTTTTTATTAAAAAAAAGTGCTTGGAACAGTTTTCAAAGAAGGTTAAGTCCCATAATCTTTCCTTCTAAAAATAAGCTAAGTTAGAAAAAAAAAATGCAGCAACAAAACCTCGCAGTGAACAATTTTCCTGAAAAGAAACTCCCATCCAGATTCTACCTCCTCGGGCCGTTTCCAAGCCTGTTTCTACCTTGTCTGTCACTCGCTGCTGTACCTAGATATGAAAAACACTTTATTCCCTACATTATGGAAACAAAGATAAAAATTTCCCGCTTCTTTTTTCCTTTTTATTATTTAGTGCATACGAGGCTTTTTTATTTATTCGGTCGTTTTTTCCTTTTTTTTAAGGTCCCTTTCATATTTTTTAGCATTTATATTTTTGTTTCATTGAGTTTGACTTGCTTTATTTTTAACGTGTTATAACCAATCTCAGTTCAAATAATGCCTAACCAATGGATTTTTATTCTCACAGTCACAGTTTCAATTTTGCATTCTTTTGCCAGTCTTTATTTTTCACTGCTTTTTATGCTTCTTTTTTGTCCTGTTTTATTTTTTTGCCCAGAAATAAAATTCGGCCCTTCTTTTTGATTTTCGGCCCTTCTTTGCCAGTCTTCTGGTTTATATTGCTTTTTATGCTTTTTGTTTGTTATATTTTTATTTATTGACCCCGAAGTTATAATTTGGCTCTTAGGGGCTTGCAATAGCATTTTTTTAAATAATAACTTGAATTTTATAATACGTATCTCAAGAGGTTGGTCGGATCATCTGTACAATCATGGTTACTCCAGTATGGACAACCTAGCAAAGGACAAACCACGGCCCATGGTAACCAACAATTTAAAAACATGTTTAAAAAATTAAAGGGTAGGATGGTTTTACATTCCAATTTAATACTATGCTATACTATAAGCTACCACAGTCGAGTAGATGGTACAATGGATTTGCAAACCTGTGTTCATTGGGATGCGAATTTAAATCCTGGTGGTTCCGGTACCCGAATCCTAGCGTGGGATGTGGGTTCATTGGTGCGACCCTGCAAGCTCAGCCGCTTGTGTTATGGAGGCAATAGGCCTTCATCTTGATATTTCCGGGGTTAGTGTGACTAAAGTACCCCTCTTTTTATTAAGTGTTTACGGAATGGACTTTTCAGTCTAAAACTTACTAAAAGAATGTTTTGCGTTGCAATATTTTTTTTCTAATACTGTTTCTAAAATGAGATGGAACTAGACAACTTTCGAGACCTGATTTTCAAAAATTATATTAAATTTACGGCAATAGCATCACTTTAAATCCTACATAATTTCCAAAAAAAATCCTTTTTAAATTAGTCGTAAAGCTATTACACTTATTGTAAAAACTTCAATGTTCACCATCTATAAGATATGAGACGTTAACCCTTTCGTGGAATGAGCGTATTTTAGTGCGTTCAAACATACCAAGATTACTTATCCGACAGTCCCGATTACTTATCCTAAACGTTCCATGAGACTCAAAGGACGTCACAGGTTAGGAGTATTGCTACTTGAACAGATTGGAATGAAAGAGGGTTCTGCGTAGCTTTGTTGGCGGCTTCGTGCTCAGGCGGCTTCGTGCTGGAGTGAGTTGCTAGTAGAAGTAGCAGCAATCTTTATATAATTGATCTCAATCAGGGTCATCGATGCAAAAAAAAGTATTTTCAGGTTGTTCAAGGTCTGGGGCTGTAGTTTTCGATATAGGGGTCTTCGGCAATGACAATTGCAATGGCGCACTTTTCGCTTCGATCTGATGCCATTTTCGAGGACTTCAGGCTATCTTTCGAATTTCACGTGAATTTGTTTCATTTCTAAATTTCACTATTTATGCCAATCGAAATAGTAGCTACCATTCCTGAATTAGCTAATATGGCAATTTTTTTCGCTACACATTTTTTTTCTACTTTAGAGCATTTTGAATTTTCGGTTACTATGGTTTTTTGCTTGGTAGCCCCTATTGAACCGACCATGATTTAGGGGGTTATTGGCCTTGGTGATGAAAAATGTTAACCACAATGCAAAAAATAAGGAAAAAAGAAGCTATGTTGGAAATAGAAATATATAAATGAAATAGTATAGGCTCTTTGAGTTTTCTAACTCAATAAGACACTTTCAATGACAGGCTCTCCTAAGTATGATAGACTGTAGGAATTTATTCATTAGTGTGTTGTTCATTAATCCAAGGTTTTAAAACTCTTAACCAGCCAGATTATCATAGGCTTCAGGAAAAGTCTTCAAATCTAGGCTTCAATTCTGCAGCCGAAAACGAATGCATTGTTTATTATTTTCGGGCCATGAGAACAGATTAAAAAGGACAAAATTTATATGATAGCGAACAAAGACTTTATAGAGCGAAAAAAAAATCACCATCCCAGCCCTATTTGCTTGCCAATCCCTCTTTAGCTAAAATTCTGTTCATTAGTGTCTCTAGGTTGACCTTTATGCCTGGGTGTGCGTCTGAGCAGACCTATGGGTTTGAGGAGCTCCGCTTATATTCAAAAATTCAGTTTTAGGCAGAAATTATTAATCAACTTCAAGTTATAAATGAGTTTTAGAATCCAGAAAAGTTGGCGTTAAAAATTCAATAATGTTTCTAATAAAGTAACTTATTTTATCGTATATTTATTACGCACGTTTGAAATTAACATTTAACAATACATTAGGCCATCATTGTATCACCTAAGAATTTACCAGGTCAGGCATCTAAGTATAAGACCAGGCATGTTTAGGCATGGAAGCTGTACGTGCATATGAAGACCATAATACCATAAAATACCATAGCCTCAAAATAAAACCATAATAAAAAATCAAAATCTTACTTTGATAAACAAAAAAATGTTTATATGAAAAATAGCAGCAGAGATACATACCAAATCTAAAAAGAAAATAGCCAAACTAAAGGAAAAAACTAGAAAAACAAGAGCTAAGAGCTCATATGGCACTTGTGATGAGGTCGGAAGAGCCGAGAGCTCATATGGTACGAGGTCGGAAGAGCCAAGAGCTCATTTGGACGAGGTCGGAAGAGCCAAGAGCCAAGAGCTCATTTGGCACTTGTGAGAAGGTCAGAACCTAAAGTTAAACTTTATAGCACAAGATCCTTCTAAATATCAAATTTCATTAAGATCTGGTCACCCTTTCGTAAGTTACAAATACCTCAATTTTCAAAATTACCTCCCCCCTCCCAATTCCACCAAAGAGAGCAGATCCGGTCCAGTTATGTCAGTCACGTATCTTAGACAGGTTTCTATTCTTCCCATCCAGTTTCATCCTGATCTCACCGCTTTAAGTATTTTCTAAGATTTCCGGTCCCCCCAACTGCCCCCCCCCCCAATTACGTTTGATCCGGTTGAGATTTAAAATAAGATATCAGAGTTACGAGGTCCTTCTAAATATGAAGTTTCATGAAGATCCGATCACTCCTTCGTAAGTTAAAAATACGTTATTTTTCTTATTTTTCAGAATTACCCCCCCCCCCCCGCAATTGAGCGGATCCGTTCCAATTATGTAAATTACGTATGCAAGACTTTTGCTTATTTTTCCAACCAAGTTTCATCCCAATCCTTCCAATCTAAGGGTTTCCCATCATTTTAGGTCTCCCCACCCCAAACTTCCCCCAATGTCACCAGATCCGGTCAGGATTTAAAATAAGAGCTTTGAGCCACGATATCCTTCTAAAAATCAAATTTCATGGAGATCCAATCACCCATTCGTAAGTTAAAAATACCTCATTTTTTCTAATTTTTCAGAATTAACCCCCCCCCCCCCAACTACCCAAAAGAGAGCGGATCCGTTCCGTTTATGTCAATCATCTATCTAGGACTTGTGTTTATTTTTCCCACCATGTTTCATCCCGATCCCTCCACTCTAAGTGTTTTCCAAGTTTTAGGTTTCCCCCTCCCAACTCCCCGCCCCCATCACCAGATCCGGTCGGGATTTAAAATAAGAGCTCTAAGACACGATATCCTTCTAAACATCAAATTTCATTGAGATCCGATCACCCGTTCGTAAGTTGAAAATACCTCATTTTTCTAATTTTTAAGACTTACTCCCCCCCTCCCAACTACCCCAAAGAGAGCAAATAAGTTCCGATTATGTCAATCATGTATCTGGGACTTGCGCTTATTTTTCCCATCAAGTTTCATCCCGATCCCTCTACTCTACGTGTTTTCCAAGATTTTAGGTTTCCCCCCTCCAACTCCCCCCAATGTCATCAGACCCAGTCGGGATTTAAAATAAGAGCTCTGAGACACAATATCATTCCAAACATCAAATTTCATTAAGATCCAATCACCCACTAATAAGTTAAAAATACTTCATTTTTTCTATTTTTCCGAATTAACCGGCCCCTACTCCCCCCCCCCAGATGGTCAAATCGGGAAAACGACTATTTCTAATTTAATCTGGTCCAGTCCCTGATACGCTTGCCAAATTTCATCGTCCTAGCGTACCTGGAAGTGCCTAAAGTAGCAAAACCGGGACCGACAGACCGACAGACCGACAGACCGACAGAATTGGCGACTGCTATATGTCACTTGGTTAATACCAAGTGCCATAAAAATTGAATGTGATTGCCGCTAGCAAAAACGCGAAAAGGGAGAAGGAATAAAAAAGAAAGAATAAACGGAGGTTTTACTTCTATTATCTATAAAAATGATCGTATCGTATCCCGAGCTATTATCTTTAAGATATTTTTGTCACGGCTGTGTCAATATCACAGATTTTTCGATTTTTTTTCCAAATGTTATTGGGGAAGAAAAACTTAAAAGACTAGTTTGTAAATCAGTGTTACCAAAATATCAAATGTAAAGGTTAGAAACAAGTTTTTTAATTAGAGCAGTAATAAAAAAAAAAAAAGATTGTTTGGGGAAGGACTACGCGTTTAGATTTTTAATGATGAAAAGTTTTATTTTGTGTTATACCCATGTGGCGTCATTCCACAATTCCACTGGCTGTTTCTTTTGCTTTCTGCCTCATTTGCATTTTGCTTATTTGCTTATTTTTCCTCATTTGCTTTTTGCTTATTTGCTTATTTCCTTAATTGCTTTTTGCTTATTTGCATTATTCATTTGCTTCTTACTTATTTGAAACTTAAAATGAAAGATGAAAATTTTTTTTAGCGTTTTTCTTTATCATAATTTAAGGTATTTTAATGTTTTTATGTCATAATCACATATCTTATGTCTGTCATTTTGACTGCTCATGTTTTTAAGGAAGAAGACAACATAAACGGTCGGCCCCCCTCATTTCGAAATAGCGCTTTAAACAAATTTTTGGCAAAGAAGAAAAGACAAAGAGCTGAATCAACTACCGAGTATGACCCACTCGCAAATTTTATTAAGAAATACACAGTTACAACTACTGTCGCAACTGAAAAACCGGAAGAAACTATAGAAGAAGGTGATTATGAAGAAAGGTATTGATTTCTCTGGATTTTCTCCGCGCTTTTTTTTTCTATTGTAATGGTCCGTTCCGATACGTGGGAAAACCGATGAGGAGAACCAATCGGTACGAGGAGAGAAGTATTCAAACGATAGGTACAAAATTTCTCTTGAAATCACAGATAACGTGTACTTGTACGTACAAAGTCGCTAAGCGAAGTTTATTTCTGGCCAAGTCGTCAAGGGCTGAAAACTTTGTTGTGACCACGATAGGCCAGGATTGCACAAAGCCTCCATTCATACTGGATGTCTCAGGGACTTTCTACTGTATGGTTTTAAGCCAGCTTTAGCGTTTGGTGTTGAGAAGATGTGTTGGTCCCTGTCCTGCACTGGTATTGTATCAGATTAACGACGCTTCTTAACTACTAAGGTCCTCTGCGTCGGCCCTGCAGTGCATTTCTGCAGCATGATTCGATCTCTGGGTCCCGTATTACCAAGCTAAGGTCAAACCCACTGCGCCACCACAGGACGTCCTGCACTGGTATTCGGGGCCATTGCTTTTCCTGAGCCCAAAAAAATCTCAATGATTTAAAGAATACCAAAATTGGAACTTGTAATTTTATGACGTTAAAAAATAAATTTCGTATTGACATTTTGACTGACGATTTCAAACGATTTTAACTGAACTTATAAGAAGTTCCAGAAACTCATATCCCCGGGGTAGGAAGCATGAAATTAGGTGACATAGAATTTATTTACTCAGGCAGGCAGGATGTTTGAATGGTGTTTTGGCGTTTTTGAATGAGACCTTTAGACGGATGGCGTTTGAATGAGCCTTCTTGCGATGTTGTAGGATTTTTGGGTGGATACGATTACCCGTGGGGAAAAAACAAATAAACACGCCTCCGTGATCTTTCTTCCGGCAAAAAATAAAGAATTCCATATTTGCAGATAGGAGCTTGAAACCTCTACAGTAGGGTTCCCTGATACGCTGAATCTGATGGTGTGATTTTCACTAAGCGTGTATCGCTCCTTACATATAGTTCGGTACCACGAACTGTTTGATTTTGGCCGTGTTCCTATTTTTAACCGGGACAAGTCTGGATTGATAATCCCTCTCAATCTATTAACATGCCAGTACAATATTTTACTATTATACCTCCTAGCTAAATCTTCCAGATCCTTGGCAATTTTATCCATGACATCTGGGATGTTTTTCCCGAAATTCTCATCGTTGAGTCTGCCAACATCATAAATTCCCGAGAGGTGTCTACCCTTTCGAAACTTCAGGTTTAAATTAACCCTAGACCCTACTAGATGGTGATCTCTACTTTTAACATCAATAACAGCACTCCTATATGCCCTGGTATCTTGAATTGATCCTGCCAGTCTTTGATTTTCAACAACTGTCTTACCATGGCATGAAATCCATGTTAACTTATGGGCCATTTTATAACCTCACAATGTATTGGCTATAGCTAAATTATTAAACCTACAAAATTGCAGCAGTCTCTAGCCATTACTGTTTTCTCTTCCAATATCAAATGTACATAGGCTATGATACCACCTATCCCTATTTCTACCAACCATGGCGTTAAAATCTCCTGTCTATTTCCTCCTGTAACTGTAAGTAAAATTCATCTGAGTCACAAGTATCTCCGTCAGTCGGTTCTACTGGGGCATGTACTATTATGACTGACACCCCAACTTTTTAGCCATAAAGTGAGCGATTACTATTCGAGTATTAATACCTTCCCAGCCTAAGGAAGACTTAGAACCTTCCTTATTCATCATAAGCCATACTCCCTGTCTGTCTATCCCATCCTGCCTGCCTGAGTAAATAAATTCTGTCACCTAATTTCATGCTTCCTACCTCGGGGATATGAGTTTCTGGAACTTCTAATAAGTCCAGTTCAAATCGTTTGAAATCGTTAGTCAAAATGTCAATACGATAGTTTTTTTAACCTCTTAACACTATAAGTTCCGATTTTGATATTCTTTAAGTCATTGAGATTGTTCTGGGCTTAGGAAAAGCAATGGTCCTGGATACCAGTGCAGGACAGAGACCAAAACATCTTCTCAACACCTAACGCTAAAGCTGGGTAGAACTAGACAACAGGAAGTCCCTGGGACCTCCAGTATGAACGGAGGTTTTATGCAATCCTGGCCTATCGTGGTCACGTCACAGTTTTCAGCCCTTAACGACTTGGCAAGAAATAAACTTGGCTTAGAGACTTGGTGCGTACAAGAGACTGTGTTGTAAGAGAAGTTGTTTGTGTGTGTCTGTTGACTGACGTCATGTTTGTGTGTCGACTGATGTCATGTTTGTCGACTGACGTCATTATAAGGATTGAGCTGTATGTCGTCATGAAGTTGATTGTCGACTGACGTCATGTTTGTCAACTGATGAAATTACAGACCGGGACACCAGGACACAAATGACGACCGGGACACAGGGAATATAAATGACGACCGGGACACAGGGACACAACTGCAACGGGGACGCCGGGGGCACAGGGGGGATATATAAATGACGACCGGGACACAGGGAATGTTCGAAGAGAAATTACAGACCGGGACACAAATGACGACTGAGACACCGGGACACAGGGAATATAAATGACGACCGCGACACTCAAAGAGAAATTATAGACTGGGACACCAGGACACAAATGACGAACGGGACACAGGGAATATAAATGACGACCGGGGCACAGGGACACAACTACAACGGGAACGCCGGGGGGCACAGGGGGATATATAAATGACAACGGCGACACAGGGAATGTTCGATTAGCAAACACCATCAACAAAGCTCAAGGGCAATCATTAGAATAATGAGGTATAGACCTGAATACGGATTGTTTTTCCCATGGACAATTATGTGTTGCATGTTCAAGAGTCGGTAAACCTGACAATCTATTTATATGCACAGACAATGGGACAGCGAAGAATGTTGTATATTCGCAAGTTTTACGTAGTTAAAAACATATATATATATATATATATATATATATATATATATATATATATATATATATATATATATATATATATATATATATATATATATATATACTAGCTGTTGGGGTGGCGCTTCGCGCCACCCCAACACCTAGTTGGTTGGGGCTCTTCGCGCCCCCCCCCCAAGCCCCCCCGCGCGCGTAAGTCGTTACGCGCCATATTAGTTACGCGCCATTGTAGTTGTGTCCCTATGTCCCACCTGTGAATATATATATATATATATATATATATATATATATATATATATATATATATATATATATATATATATATATATATATATATATATATATATATATGTTTTTAACTACGTAAAACTTGCGAATATACAACATTCTTTGCTGTCCCATCGTCTGTGCATATAAATAGATTGTCAGGTTTACCGACTCTTGAACATGCAACGCATAATGGTCCATGGGAAAACAATCCGTATTCAGATCTATACCTCATGATTCTATTGATTGCCCTTGAGCTTTGTTGATGGTGATTGCTAATCGACCATTTCCTTTGTTGCCGTCGTCATTTATATATCCCCCTGTGCCCCCCGGCGTCCCCGTTGTAGTTGTGTCCCTGTGTCCGGGTCGTCATTTATATTCCCTGTGTCCCCGTCGTCATTTGTGTCCCGGTGTCCCAGTCTGTGATTTCTATTTGAGTGTCCCGGGCGTCATTTATATTCGTCAGGATATTGTAGGGCATCGTAGCATCGATGAGTTTAAGCAATTCTTGTCAACTGATTGTTTCGCCTATAAAGAATATTATCTCGAGGTAAGAACTGATCACCTACCACAACGATTGCCACTTTGTTGATAGTTGCGTATCAGGAGGCATCAATTCGATTGCTGTTTTTAAGCAGAAGCACTAAATTATTATTTTTGTGAAAAAGATGATATATATAAATATATATATATATTTTCTTTTTAGTTTTTTTGTAGTTTTTACCTTTTTTAGTTTTTTTCTTCTTTTGTATTAATGCTAAAGCCAAGGTTCAAACCTGGAGCCTCTCGGACCTAGAACCTGAAACATAACGCTTTACCAACTCAGCTACTTCCGCGTGAATACATTCGTTTTGAGCAGCTTCCTCGGGTGTTGCCATTGTAGGTTCTTCAGTCATTTTACAATTAGAAATTTCTCTTTCAACGGTCTTCTTACAATTAAAAATTTGTCTTTGAACGATATTCTTAAATACCTGTGTCCTGGTCGTCATTTATATTGCCTGTGTCCCGGTCGTCATTTGTGTCCCGGTATCCCAGTCTGTAATTTCTCCTTGAGTGTCCCGGTCGTTATTTATATTCCCTCTGTCCCGGTCGTCATTTGTGTCCCGGTCTGTAATTTCTCTTTGAGTGTTTTTTCTTTTTAGTATTTTTTAGTTTTTTACATTTTTTCTTTTTTCAGTTTTCTTTTTCTTCTTTATTTTTCAGCTTCACTATGAAATACATATCGCCGAACCTTTGTTTTTTTAACTAAAATCTGGTAGGCATTGATGACCTTATCCAAGTCAAGATCCCAAACCCAATCATCATCGCTATCATTTTCAGTTTTGATATGTTTTGACTCTCGCTGTCCAGGTGGATCTTCATCTAACTGCGCGGTTTTGCGTTCTTTAGCCTCAAGCCTGTTTCCTTGCTGTTCTTTTGATTCCTCGGCACGCTTTCTTTTCTGACTTTCTCTATCAGCAGCAAGTTCTTTGGCATAGACTCTTTGAGCATCTTCATCGGCTTTTGCCATTGTAAGTTCATCAGTCATTTTAAACTTAAACATTAATAGATTTCTACGTGAACATATATGTCTTAAATATCTTTAATGACGTCACCGTCATAGCAAAAATGACGACAACTAACTTCATGACGCCAGTCGACACAGAAACATGACGTCACCTGATCCACAGACAGACAACTTATTTTTATATATATAGATAGATATAATTCTAAAATTGTCAGGTAATTTTCTATTTTGAAATAAAAACTAAAAATTATTGCTCAGACAACATAAATATTTTTGATATTTACATAATAGCTTTAGTGGTTCTGGACTGAAAACTAAATATGCTAATCAAATTGGGAATTGCAATCTTTTAGGTTGAAAAGGCAGATCCATTGGAATCATGAGAATGCGTGGAATAAGAAAAGCCTCACCCTCAAAAGGCCCTGTCAAGATTGTTGCCTCTATTACGTTATAACAGACATAACACGTCATTTGTGTCCCGGTGTCCCGGTCTGTAGTTTCGTTAGTCGACAAACATGACGTCAGACGACAAACAACTTCATGACGACATACAGCTCAATCCTTATAATGACGTCAGTCGACAAACATGACGTCAGTCGACACACAAACATGACTTCAGTCGACAGACAGACAAACAACTTATTTTTATATATAAATATTTTTGATATTTACATAATAGCTTTAGTGGTTCTGGACTGAAAACTAAATATGCTAATCAAATTGGGAATTGCAATCTTTTAGGTTGAAAAGGCAGATCCATTGGAATCATGAGAATGCGTGGAATAAGAAAAGCCTCACCCTCAAAAGGCCCTGTCAAGATTGTTGCCTCTATTACGTTATAACAGACATAACACGTCATTTGTGTCCCGGTGTCCCGGTCTGTAGTTTCGTTAGTCGACAAACATGACGTCAGACGACAAACAACTTCATGACGACATACAGCTCAATCCTTATAATGACGTCAGTCGAAAAACATGACGTCAGTCGACACAGAAACATGACGTCAGTCGACAGACAGACAAACAACTTATTTTTATATATATAGATACATAAAACGAAAATGAAGATCAAACACACACTCAGTTAGAAGAACAGCAGTGGCATGTCAAAAATGAAAATTAAGAGCAAAGAAACACTTGGTTAGAAGACATGCGACACCGACCATGTGATTAAGTAAAAATTCAAATGAAAAGCAAGGACACGTGCGGTTAGAACACATACGACACTAAACATGCGAGCGAGTCAATGAATATCTGCCAGGACAGCGAGAATCAAATGTGTCAAAATTGATAGTGATAGCGGTCATGATTTGGTTTGGGATTTTGGCATACATAAGCTCAGCAATGCCTATCATACCCTTGTTGTAAAAACAAAGGTTTGGCGATATGTATCTCATAATGACAAAAGACAAGCTGAGGTAAAACGAATAGAACAAATTGTTTTATATATATAGAGTTTTAAAGGTAATTACTTGGCTAAAAAAAAGAAAAAAAAGAAGAAAAGAGCTGTCTTCTTAATCCAGCAATTGAGATAAATGAGCACTTTAACGAGATGTCGCAAAGCTGGCTCTTTCCTGGTTAATTTTTGTTTTTTTTAATCTTTAAAATCACAAGTTTAAAAAATTTTCTGAACAATTTTGGAATGGTGGGATGTACTAAAACATTATTTTCTTTTTAAAGTCGTAAAGCCGGCTCTTTTCCCAGTTAATTAATGATTATTTAAGCTTTAAAATCAGTCTTTTTGTTTTAAAACACCTGAAACACCCCTATTTCAGGAATTTTCTTTAGTCTCAATAGAACCTAGTGCCAAAATATCTTAACAATATTTGCAGCCAAGTCCTTCGATCAAAAGTTAGATCAGTTAGCTCAATATTTGATTAAACAGACTAATAAAGATAGCGTCTTTTCCAGTGAAGCTTTAATTTCGGCTATTTCAACTGAAGAGGCTACTCCACGAAATACAGAAGGAGGTAAAAGATTTGGGCTTATTGGAAGGAGGCCATCCCTATTTCAGTTGAGAAGGAACAGACCGGCTGAATCTAGGTTTGTTCTTTTCTTTTAGCTGATTTGTAAAAAATGTCCAATACTTTACGCTAAACCTACAGAGAAAACGTTGCTAGGACAACCAATATTCGTTGATTACTTCCATTAGGTACGTTAATGTCCCACTGGGCTCTAAAGTTAATCACTTTTTGCACGCATGAATAGTTTTTCAATTAAAGAATGTATCGTCTTTTATGGCCGTTGCCGTTGTTCGGACAAATTTTCAAAGAAACTTCATAATTGTCGGATGAAAATTAAATTTATTCCGATCTATTAATTGCTTAATAAAGCTACTAAAGTTGCTGGGATCAGCTACTGAAACTGAGAAAGGCTAGCTTTCTAGGGCGAAAATCCGCCGTTATAGTTTATACTACTTTTCAATACAAGTCTATATAATGCATTTTGAATTCTGATGTCCTAGCTAAGCATTCTTAGAAATGCTTTATTCAATGGTACCAATTCACGAAGATGTCAGGGTGGAGGGGGATAATTTGTTTTGAATAATCTAGGTGGGGATTTTTTTCAACGGAAATACCAAAAAAAAAGGTAATTTTCAAAACTTAGGGGGATCAAATAAGTGCATTGAAATTAAATATCCCCCACCCCATCGGCTTTTTAAAGAATATTTTGCCTTTAGCAAACCAGTGGTGAGATTTTTTTTTATTGCTATACTTAAGTCATGCCCCAGATAAAAAGGTAAAACAAAATCTTTCATTCGGGTTTTGAAATCCGAAGTTGAAGTATTCGTAGGAAATTGGGTGTATTTGAGCCATATATAATTTCTCGAAAGAAAGTACTTATTTTTTTTTTTAAAATAGAACGTCTTTTATACTTCTTGTATTTAAAATGGATTAAAATAAAAAATATAATCCCTCTTTAGACAGCTTTCTAAACCTTGGTTTTAACTTGATAATTTGCCTTTAATGCAGGGAAGGGTGTATCAAAATAAGCTTTTATCTAATATCTTGGATTGCTTTAGTAGTACATTTTGACTGAAAAGTATCATAAGTACTGATTTACTCTGTAGCTCATTTGCTATTAAAAAAAAATTAATGCGTGTAGGCCATATTTTATTATTCCAAAGCAAATTATAAGTTGTCAAGAATAAACGTTTTCTGATATATTTTCTTTTTAGAAATTAACCTGATTTCAAAGTGAGATTAGACTGGGAATCTCCTTTTTGATGTGTTATTCTACAGTTTGAGTTCCTTGTGACAGATGCAATTTTGGGAAAATCCTACTGCTATAACTTGCACCAAAAAAGACAAGATACTTATTTCATTGGATTTGCTAGATTATATGTATAAATTATTTTAGCCAGAGTTATGATGTAGCTCAAACTTTTTCTTTGAAATGATGTACAGCTGCTTACAGAATAGCAAAATTGTCTTTTTTTTTGTATATTTTTTATCCTTTTTCAATATATCCTTTAATAAAAAAAAATCAAAATGGTCAAAATTTTCTTTTTTGCATTTTTCATCCCTTTTCAATCTATCTCTTAACAAAAAATTCCAATTAAGGATTAATAATTAGGCTCAAACTCAAACAAATTTATTGTCAAACGCCTTATATTGTCATGCTCACACGGTCATTAGAAAATTCATAATACTGAATTTCAGCTACCAAATAATAGGACAAATGTAGTCTTCAAGACATTAAAACTGTATGACTGCAAAAAAAATATGATTTCAAAAATTTGAACATGAAACATAAAGCCTTAATGGCCACCCTAATTGCCACACATAAGCCTTAAAGCCACGATGATTGACTTATATGAGTACTACTTATCCTTGAAGAACGCTTAGAGACTTCATTGATGTGCGTTCTGTCAGACCTTTTGTCAGGCAAAGGAGTTGCGGTAGTTTGAACAATGAAAATATTCTTCGGTACGAAAAATCTGTACTCACCCATCGATAGCTAACTTCAGGAGACGAGTGCTAACCATGAGTTTTGTGTGGCTTAGCCATCTGAGTTGTATTCTTTTTTGTATTCAGTATTGTGTATTTGACTTGCAAATTACGGAGGATCTTGGAGTTGGAGTCTGTTGTCGTAGATGGTATCACTTTTATGTCATAGGGAACTAGTTTTGAAGGTAGGTTATCAGCACTCAGCGTCCAGAATACATAGACATAGATTGTAATAATGGGGAAGTAGACGAGTCTCTTGCCGAGTGTTGTAACACATACTTGTTCGTACAGAGGCCCTTAATCTGGAATTATTAAATAATAAGTGTGTTTGCTACATTTTTTCCTCCTTAATGCATCTGTGGGGTTGACGTCTTTGGGACAAGTTGGAATTGTGTGATTTTTTTTTTTTTATTGCGCAAGCCACTTCGTTCCTGCTTGGTTTATGGTGGTAAGTTAGCGGTGGATGGCTCATTGACACTTTCCTTGTTAGTGTGTGCTATTTGTTTGTCCGTTGTTTTTCGTTATTTAGTTTTAATTTGTGCCTATTTGTTTTTCCTTTTTTCCTCCTGCATTGCATTCCTGGCCGTATATATGAATAAACATATATCAATAAATATACATCTCTCTTTCTTTATTTAGTTTTATTTGTGCCTATTTTGTTTTTCCTTTCGACCACTGCATTCCATTCCCGGCCG
This sequence comes from Artemia franciscana, assembly GCF_032884065.1. Taxonomy (NCBI): domain Eukaryota; kingdom Metazoa; phylum Arthropoda; class Branchiopoda; order Anostraca; family Artemiidae; genus Artemia; species Artemia franciscana. The sequence continues at coordinate 5,697 of NW_027062791.1, read as the reverse complement.
TAGAACTTAATGAGGGGTACATGATATTGAATTTGCTGTTAGGCTTACTATTACTTTAGACTATATATGAGTAAATATATATCAATAAATATACATCTCTCTTTCTTTATTTAGTTTTGTTTGTGCTTATCTTGTTTTTCCTTTTTACCCAAGCATTCCATTCCCGGCCGTAGAGCTTTATGGGGGGGGGGGGGGGGTACATGATATTGAATGTGCTGTTAAGTTTGCCATTGCTTTAGACTGCAATAGGCACAAAATAGGCACAAATAAAAACTAAATATATATATCTATATATCTTGACGTATTTCGCTTGGTTGTATCATATATAAGTAAACTCTAAAGCTAGTTAAAATTTTCTATCCACTCAAAGATGTCTCCACCAAGGTTACACTGATAAAATCTACTTAAAGCAAATGTGATTTTGGGAACGTCCCCGCTATATATCAATACTAGATAAATTTTATTTAATGTCGTATTTGAATAGATGGCATTGAATGTGATGAAAATAGTGATGGGGCTTCTACTAATTTTTTAGTTTTCAGTAGGTTATATAAGGCTGATAAAGAAACGACAAGTTAAAAATTAAAAAAAAAATCCCGTGACTATATGCATGTGCATAATTTATGAACTCTTATTGGAATTAATAGGTCCTTCAATGAGGATTTTATTTTCTATGTCTATGCCATTGTAGATAAATTTAGACAGTACAATAATTCCTATCTCAACCGTTAGACAAAGCCGGACCGATATGCAAGTGCCCCGGAGAACGTTTAAACAAGCATAAACATAAGCGACATTAGACTTTTTCACGGGTAGACAAGTCAGATTTCTCTTGAACACGAAACTTGGGTTCACCTTTGTAACGCTAACTTTTAAAGAATTTAATTCTAAATTAGTTTATTCTTAAAACACATATAAAAATTGGTAATTAGCAGTGTAATTTTATTATTTGATGTTTTTAGAAATTACAAACAGTATGTAATTTTGAGAAATTTTGAGAAAGTTTTTAAGGAATTTTGAGAAAGTTTCTGCCAAAATACGTGTTCTAGGGCACACTGGACAGCTAATGGTAGATTAAATGGGAGGGGCCTTTTGTACGTGCCGAGAATGTAGTAGCCAAAAATTATTGTGTCTGATTATACTTTCTAAATGTATACACAGTGGTCTATGCTCTAATCTACTCATAAAAAAAAACAAAGTGCTTAAGATTCTATCTTTTAACTTTCTTTTCTAGTTGTTGTGATATTTCCTAGACCCAAATAACAGTCATTTCACTTGAAGATGTCACGTTTTGTTGTTTTGTTGTTTTGAAAAACTACCCCAATTAAAATTAAAGGTTTCATGAATTAAATAAATCAAATATATACATTAATTAAAAGGTCAGAAGAAACTGAACAAATCACACGGTGTTATTCTAGCAATATTTATTTCCATAGATAAGTGGGCTAGTATTTCTTAGCATACAGCATTTGATTAAGCAGATTGTTTTTATTTGGGTCTAAAAACACCGACATATACTTTGCATGTAATGAATGTCATGCAGTATAAATTTCGTATATAGGCTGTGAATATAGGTTTTTTCATATACATTTATTTTAACGAGTATTAGGACTACTACACAAGGGCCACGAAGAGCAGGACAAGAATTTTATTTTGGGAATGTCTAATGGCTGGCGGATTTGAAACTGTAAATATTCTACAAGCCAATCTTGTTCGATGTTTTTAAATCCAGGTTTCATAAAAAAGGGCCAAAAGAAAGATCAGAAGAAGTTGATGTAAGTGGAAACTAGAATTCGTAACTTACAAAAAAATGACAACAGCAGTGTCATCTAATATCATTTTTCAAAATCATAGAGCGTGTTAGAGCATTCCAAGATTAGTTATCCGACAAGCCCAATTACTTATCCTTGATGTTCAACGAGACGTAAATAATGTCAGAAGCTAGAAAGATTTATATTTGGAAAAGTCTGTATTAGTTAGAACGCGGACTTGATTCAGCAATGTCTTTTTAAGACATGAAAATAAAGTTGAAAAAAATTTTAAGTTCAGTTCAAAACCACTAAAATTATTATGAACCTGCAAAATATTTGTGGTGCCTGAGCAATAATTTTAACGCTTTAATTGAAACATAAAAAATACCTGGAAATTTAAAAAATAGTTTGCTTTTAGTTAGGTAAAATTTTTATATACATTAATATTGCAATGTCGTTGTCATAATAATAATAATAAAAATAATAATAATAATAATTTATTCCAGAAAAGGCCCGTGGGCCATAGGAAATTTACATAACAAAAAACAAACAACAAATTAAATTAATTAAATTGTCGTTGTCATACTTGTCACACTTGTACGGAAAAATTGAAGATTTTCATGCATGAAAAGTTTCTATTAAATGGCTTAAAAAGCGAAAAATGGTAATTACAAAAATATTTGTATATGCTTTGACAAGTGATTACAACAATTCAAAAATCTTAAAAAAGAAAAGCAAAAGTTTGAAGCTTATTAGAAATCGTTGTTAGAACTCGAACGTCTACCTATATGCTGTTTCTTTTGAAGACATGAAACAAAAAGTTGAAAAAAAATATTAAGTTCAGTCCAGAGTCGCTAGAGCTAAAATGTAAACTGCAAAAATATTTATAGTGACTGAGCAATAATTTTAATGTTTTAATTCAAACATGAAAAATATCTAAATTTTAAAAATAAGTTTATTTTTTCGTTACATAAAATCAACTCGCGACGTGGAAAGCAACCAGTGATCACAATCGGTTGTACAACGTCAGTAGAAAGGCCCAAGAAACAAAAATTTGCAGTTGTTACATATGATGATTCTTTGGAACCACTAGAACTACCAAACGGGATAGTACTGTGAGAACGGCCCGAACATATTAAATTTACAATGGGTGAAAATCAGCAACCTGGACCATCAAATGAGACAAGACCAACAAGGGTAGCTAAAGCAAAGGATATTATTAAATTGTCTGAAGTAATGCAAATCCAAAATGAAAAAGAAAGACAAATCTGGTTAGAAGATATGCAACAGCAAGTATCGCAATGTTTCGAAAATGAAGAACAAAGACACGGACAGTTGGAAGATATGCGAAAACGAGAATCAGAGCGTGTCAAAACTGAAAATGAACAGAAAAGATACGGAAGGTTAGAAGATATGCAAAAACGAGATTCTGAGTAAGTCAGAAAGGAAAATGAAGAGCAAAGACACGGGCGGAAGGAAGATATACGAAAACGAGAATTAGGGCGTGTCAAAAATGAAAATGAAGATCATTGACATGGATAAGGTATCAATGCCATCATACCTTTGTTTAAAAAAAAAGGGTCTACGATGCAATTTATATTACATAATGAACAAAAGACAACCCGAGGTAAAACGAACCAAACAAATTAAATTCAAAACGGGTAAAAATCAACAATCCAGACCGTCAAATGAGACAAGGCCTAAAAAAGAAAAATTACAAGTGCTTTTTAAAAAGTATGTGTCCTTGGATTTTGATTATATTGTTTTTCTTGGACGAAGTTTGTTTTATTTATTTTATCATTGTAGAGCCGAAGAACCACTTCGATTACCTATGGTCACAAGAAGCAGCTTTCTTAGGAGCAGATTTGCTAATAGGTTTGAAAGGCCCTCTGTTCGATCTGCGTCAGATGGACAAGAAAACATTCAGGGGAATTTTGATGTTACAACAAGGTAGGGAGTAGCTGAATCACAAAAATTTGAACGTTTATTAGCATCTTAGATTCAGAAGTTATGGTGGAGCACAGCCCATCATTAATAAAATAGCCTTTCTTTGGCAGTGGGTTGAAATACCACGGAATTCCAAAATGTTTAGCGTTTTTCCTCGGGCACAATCTTTTCCAAGCACCTTTTAGTTATGATGCTGGTAAAAAATAACTCAAGAAAAGAGGTGGGTCTAGAGGAGGGCCTAGATTTGCCCATAAATTAGCATTGCGGGATTTTTGATCAAATTTTGCGAGCCTTTCCAACTCTCTGGCTTGCTCGTAGCTTAAATTTGGCCAGTTTTTACTCAAATATCTATGAATCCGCCAGGCAAAAAAAAAAGAACAAACAACCAAAAAAACAAAAAAACAAAAACTCGAAAAAAGCATTTGTGGAAAAGAAAGAAGGTTATAAAAATTTTGAATTTTTAAAAATCAAATTCTCAGTCATCTTTTTAGTGTTTCCTAGGGTAACTATTCAGAAAAATAGTTTTGAAGGAGATCCACCCTTATCTCTTCTTCTGTACAAGTAAGTTTATAAATGTGGTCTGTTAAGATCGGAATATTTCTGCAATACGATGTAAGGTCTCATCGCACCGTACCCATTTTGCAGACTTAGTTCTAAAAGATTCCTTCTAATAAAATAAATTTGAGAAAATAATTCTTTTGTATTAACTCTTGTTCCAAAGTTTGATTTTTATCTAAGAACGATCTCATAAAATTTTGGACCTTAGAGTTCATACAATAGCTAGAAATGAAAGTTTCAAATTAATATTTCAAATATTCATAATACCTATATATTATTTATAATTTATTCTTATTATTTATAATTATACTTTTTTATTAGTTTTATTTTAACTATACTTTTATATTATTGTAATTTATACTTATACATATTTATAATTATTATTTACTATTTATAATTGTTAATTATAACTATTTATAATGTCTAAAGAAATTATAATATATTTGTCTATTTAATATCTAATTCGATCCCCCCTGGGAGAAAAAAAAGAAAAAAAAAACAAAAAGCAAACAAACAAATGAACAGGCATCCGTGATCTGTCTTGTGGCAAAAAATACAAAATTCTACATTTTGTCGATAAGAGCTTGAAACTTCTACAGAAGGGTTCTCTGATACGCTGAATATGATGGTGTGATTTTTGTTACGATTTAAAGACTTTTAGGTGGTTTCCTCCCCTATTTTTTAAAATAAGATAAATTTTTCTCAGGCACGTAACTTTTGATAGGTAAAATTAAACTTAGTGAAACTTATATATTTAAAATCAGTATTAAAATGCCATTCTTTTGATGTAACTATTGGTATCAAATTTCCGTTTTTTAGAGTTTTTGTTTCTATAGAGCCGGGTCGCTCCTTACCACAGCTCGTTACCACAAACTGTTTGATATGCCTAGGCTATTCAGAGCACAGTTGCCATCTTGCATACTTTTCGTGTCAAGTGGACTCTTATTTACCCGAGAAGGGAATCTGAAAAGTGTAATCCCTTATTTTTGGTGTTAGTTTTCATTCACTTGGAATATCGGTAGTTCGTAACTTCGTCAGAAGTGCAATTAACCCAAGGAACAGGGTTACAAACTTGCAAATTATTTATTTGAAATACGCTCTTTTATACTTTAGAGGTGATACGCACGATTTTTGCTGCCGTGCGCGTGCAAGTTTTTCGACTTTCAATCTTTTTTAGAAGAAAACTTCGAAGACCACACTGCCTTTCCATGACGAAAGTAAAACAGTTCAAAAAAGGTTGTTTTTTTTTGGTTTTTTTTTTTACTGCTGATGATGAACACTGTATTTGTGTTCGAAATATCCAGTTAAATAATTTTATATCTATTCACTGTCAATAAAAAGGTATCATTGCTATTTTGAACTTTTACTTTTTTAGAAGAAATCACTCTTTTTTGTCCCTAATTTGCACTCTTTCTGGGCGCCAGCAATTGGCAACCCTGGT